>NW_022440170.1:0-7685 GCF_009761245.1 Sapajus apella
GCCCAGCTCCCAGGCCCTCGTGATTTTTTTGGGCAATACAAACCCAGGCTCCTAGGAAGGGATGCTGAGCCCCTTGGAAGGACCTCAAGCAGTCTCTTTTGCGATTACTGGCTTTGGCAGGGGATCCCTGCTTTTTTCTCCAAGATGCTCTGATAAAGGCACCTGCAGACCCTTTTCCTCCTCAGATCCGGATGATGGGACCAGGGCAGGCTCCTCCTGTATCCCCTAGCTCCTCTCCTACCTGTAATTCACAACTCAGGGCCCCAGGCTTGGTGGCTTCACCTCCTCAAACCCTGTAAACCTCTCAGACCCAACCCCACCACCCCCTCAGAGGGGTTGGGGTTTCAGCTTGGGGCTGCACCGCACAGGAAGCCAGGGCTTCTCTGCCCTTCTGCTGAGGCCTTGATGACCCGTCAGTGAGGCCCGGGCTCCCAGCTGCCTTGAGTAGATAAGAGACCCTGCAGACAGCCCCTCCTCTAAGAGGCCTGGCTTCTCCAACAGAGCTGGGGACCCACTTGCCTTTCGACAAGCTTTGCTACCTCCCTTGGGATGGATCTGGGTTGTCCCTGTTCAGGGTTTGCTTCCATCCCCAGGTTGTCACTTCCTGGCCCTGTGGACATACCAGGACCCTGGCTTCCAGAGGCCGGGTCTTCCCCAGCCCTGCCTGCTGCCACCCTAGTACCTCTAAGTCCAGCAGGCTGCAAGGGTCCCTAGGTACCAAAGAACTGGCCCCCACCTGATCTGCCCAGTGCTTCCCCAGAGGCCAGTGGACATCCCTGGCCCCAGCCCTTGGGAGCCCAGCCCCTTCTGGGTGTTACCAGCTTGGAGCTTTCTTCTAGACCTGTGAATGGATGCTATCCCATCTGGAGTTAGCTGAGATCTCTCCCCTGGTCTCCGGGGCACTTACGGCCCCAATCCCCTGGCAGCCTGGTTTCCAGCATTCCTGGAGCTGGCGGGGAGGTCTCTGCCAGCTCAGCGGTGCCACTCTGCACACCTGACTGGCTTTCCTTGCAACCCCAGCAGGAAGCCTCCTTCCTTGTGGCACCCGGCCCAGTGGTCTCATGTGGACCCTAAACCTCCAGCTGGCCCAGCCCTGCAGAGGAGGTTCCCAAAGGCATTTGCAGAGGTTCCTCTCATGCTGGTCTCCCCGCAGGGCCCCACTGAAGCCTGGTACCACACATATCAGCTGGGGGAAGACACAGTTCAGTCTCACTTCCTCCTCATCCCCTCATAGGGGGCTCTGTTCACCAAGGCCCCTGACTGCCGGGGAACCCACACCCACAATGTCATTCTTTCTGAATGCTGGCCTTCCGCAGCCTGGATGCCTGAGCCTGGGCAGAGGGGTAACGACCCCAGGACTGTCTTCACAAGCAGAGAGGCTACTTGCCACCAGGTCCTGACTCCTTGGGCTAAGCTTAGCAGCAGGCATGTCACCAAGGCCCCCTGGGCAGAAAGGGGTCAGCCCTGAGGACCCAGCACTCCCCACACCTGCATGTCCCTGCTGGGCATCCACCCTGGGGACCCAGCTTTCCCCCACCCCCAGCTGCTGACAGCCCCATCTTAACTCATCCGGGGTCCCTGAGGCCACACCAAGAAGCAGCGGGCAGCTGGGAGGAGCACCTCCTATTTCTGCATCTTTTTTCTGGAGCTCACTTGGGTGGGAGGGGCTACAGACTCCAGGGATCCTGCAGGCCACGCCCCCCACTCCCTGGCTGAGTGAGCTTTCTTCTCAGTAGTCTGACTGGAGGCTGGGACCCTCCTGTCACAGAGGAAGGTCTGAGTAGTCCAGGCCTGTTCCTACTCTCCAGCAGGACCCCTCCTGTTCATTTGTGCAGCTGGCTTTGCCCAAAGCACCAGTGAAGTCTGTGTGGACTGTGTCCCTTGTCCCCAAAGGGAGTGTGGCCCCAGTCCTGGCCTGGAACTCGGATGCCTTAGAATTAGAGGGCACATGTAGCAGGGTGGGGCAGTGTGGTCTGCCCACGGCCAGGGCAGGTACCACACTGGCAGCCCCAGGCCTGACAGCATGGCTCCCATGTCCTCTCTCCTCTTGCGTCCAGCACATCACCTACACTACATGCTGCCCCAATGAATCCGGACTGTCAGATTCCCCAGCTCCACCGGGAAGTCCCACTGACACTAAGAAGAACAATGCCTCCTGACTGGGGGCTATGTGGGAATGGGCCTGGTGTGGGGTGGGGGAGGTCGGCGTGTGGCAGGTGTCCAACGCCTCTCTGCTTATCTTCCCTTCTCCTTTGCCCACAAAGGAGGCATCTTCCCCATGTCCCTCTGCCACCCCGAGGACATAAAATACTCCCCAGGTCTGTCTTCCCTTGGACATGGCCCACCTACCTTCCTGTGGGACTCAGGGCTTTGTTTTGTCCTGTGGCCCACATGAGAAGCAATTATCCCTTCTCTGCTCAGCTGAGAGAGGTAAACTGAGGCAGAGCAGGGGAACAACTCTGTTGTAGTCTGGATGTTAATGGCAGAGTCAAGAACAGCCCTTCCCCAAGTGGTCAGGTCCAGTGGACACCAAGCGTGGAGGCTGTATCAGTCTGTTTTGCGTTGCTCCAGAGGAATACCTGAGACTAGGTCAATTGCTTATTTCTTTCAAGGGGTTGGCAGGGCTACTAGGCTGAGGGTTGGAGCCCCGTCTCCTAGTCCCAGCCTGGGTCTCCATCACTGGCTAGCCAGCTCTGCTCACTGCGTTCTCTCCACACCTGCCTCCTGCAGCCCAGGGGTCAGTTTGGGTACAGGCCCGGGAAGGCCCAGGAGCAGATTCTGCACCGCAGCTCATGTCTCCTGTGCACCAAGGCAGCCAAAATGCAGCAGCAGCACCAGGAGCGTTGGCTTGTTCCCGTATCCCCGTATTTTGGGAGGCTGAGGTGGAAAGATCGCTTGAGACCAGGCTGCACAACATAGCAAGACCCTGTCTCTACAAAAAATAAGATTAGGCATGGTGGCATGTGCCTGTAGTCCCAGCTACTCAGGAGGCTGAGGTGGGAGGACCGCATGAACCCAGGAGGTCAAGGCTGCGGTGAGCTATGACTGTACCACTGCACTCCAGCCCGGGCACCAGAGCAAGACCCTTTCTCTAAAACAAGAAACACAGTGTACCCGTGTGTGGAATCCAGCTTCTGCTGTGTGGACCTGACCTCACTAAGCCCCATCGGTGAGTGAGATGCTGTCTGGCATCTTCCGAAACGTTCCCACCACTATACATGTAGCCCTCCTGTGTTCCCTGGCGTGCTTTGTGATGGGGCCTGTCCCCTACCCCTTTGGCTACCCTAAGGCACAGCTCAAACCTTCCTTGCCACTGAGAACCTTTTCCTGAAGAGTCTCACCCTCACCCGCAGGCCTCCTCATTTCAGAGCTTTTGGTGGGGTGAGTACGAGGATTGACTCACTGCTACCAGCTGGGAGGAATTGTCCCTAGGGTTGGGTCTCTGGATGGCATGTGAGGATCCAGACAAGGACCCAGATGCCTGTAACCTGAAGGGCAAGGGCCTCAGCTGTCCAGGCTTCACACTGCGAACTCTGGTTTCCCTGGATTACCTACTTTGACTCCAAAGGTAATAATGCTGACATCCCCCATGAGACAGAGTGACAGACTGAGACTGTCATAGGGTTGCCTGGCTCAGAGTCACCATAGCCAGGCAGAGCTCAGGTCCTGGCCCTGTTCAAGGCTTTCCCAAAACCCTTCTAGCTCTGGTACCTGGGTTCTTCCTCGCCCAGCTGCAGCTTCCCCAGCCCTTCTACCAGGTGACAGAGAACCCGGCAGTCTGTCACCCATAGAAGGCTTCACTTTCCTTGTGGTGAGGGATGAGAACCAGCTTAGGGCGGGAGGGAAGAGGGGTCTGGAGGCCCTCCCAGCCCTGCCTCTGGCATTTGAAGGATGGTGACTAGGCAGCAGAATGGTTTAGGCTAGACAAGGTGGACCCTAGGTTTATAGCCTGGCCTCAGACAGCTGCTGCCATGTCTCCTTCTCTTCTACATGTGCTGACCTGGCATCCCACCTAGTTAAAGGTCCTCAGGCCTCCTGCCCCTGGGCATTTCCCCCACTCCCTGCCCAGGCACAGCTGTCCTTGACCTGGACTCATCTTCAGAGATTCTTGTCCAGCACACAGCTTTGCTGGACATTGCAGGCTGGGCCGGGCCCCCTGCCCTGCACTGACATCTCTTTATGGGTCTCAACTAGGCTGAGCTGAACTTCAGGGTCAGGACAGGCTCTGGCTTAATTGATGTGACCCAGGACCAGGGGGTACATCTGCTTGAGTTCTTGGCCTGTATGGTCTCTTTGGGGCACGATGTCCCTCTGTCCCATGCTTAGGTGCCCACATGTGGCCACAAGTGCCTTTCCTCCCACCATCCCTCCTTTAGGCCACTGTCCAGGCACCTGGGGCTCCAGGCACAAGCGTGAGTGCAGAGCCAGGCCTGGGAGGATATTCCGCAGGTGCTGCAGGAGCTGACAGTCTTGGCCACACAGCCCATGGCCATCTGTTCCCCTTCGTTGTGGCTGCCCCAAGTCCACCACCCTTCCAGGGCCAGGCCTGGAACCAAACTGACTTCTGTCTGCCCCTGGTTTCCCTCGCACCTGCCAGGTTCTTGGCTGAGCATGATGGTCTTGCCCATTTCCTTGATTATCCACAATAAGGTTTATAGAGCCACTTGGGAACATCACATCTGCCTGCCAGGTCCTCACCAGAGGCAGGACTGCCTTGGGCCTGTTGGGATCCAGATTCAGTGGCTTCAATCTAGGCAATGGGCTGATGGGCAGCTGTCACTTCTCCTCTGCTTGGGGGAGGCAGGAGAGGAAGGTCAGGCAGGAGATCTGCTTGGTGCCCACCTGTGCCTGTCTCACCTGGCTGCAGGTGCATTGGAGGCTGAACCCCTTTCCTGATCTCCTGCAGGTGTGGATTTCAGGTTTCCAATGGGTGTCAGGGTGAGCTCCAGTGCCCTCCTGGCCCTAGGGAACCCTGGGCTCTATGAGGCCTCCGCCTAGGCAGGATTGTTTCCCACACTGTCATCTCCCCATGAGGTCACCTCTTCAAACATAGGGTGGCATGCTTTATTATATTTCAAGGTTGAAAAGCAAAAGCCGGCGCCCCCTCTCTCCCGGAGTGGGTGTCTCCTCCCCTCTCAGAGTGGGCGGGGACAGGAGTTGCAGGGGCAGCTTTCCTTGGGGTGCCACAGGTCCCTCCGGAGCTGCTGCTGCCTGGCCATGCCTCCTTTCCCTTTCATCTTTTTCATTGACCAATGGGATTGGAGCACGAAGGCCACGCCCCTATTCTACATTCTAGTGTGGCCCTGGTTACCGCGTCCTCTGGCTCAGTCAACACAGCTGCCTGGTAGGAGAGTGGAGCTGCTTACCAGTGCTCCCTTGAATTGTGCTGATGTGGCCCCAACCCCACCTCCCTCCCCAACCGCTCCCCCCTCCCCCACCCACCATGGCGATGTCGGAAGAAATTCGCAAGATGAAATTAGCCTCGGCTAGGAAAAAGGTAACATGCACACAGATCCCCTCCGACAGCAAGACCGCTGCCAGAGTCCATAACACTTCTGAGACACACTAGACTGGGTGGGCCCCCAATCCCGGTGCCTCTGGGCTCCCCCTACCAACGTCTTGTCAGTCAGCCCCAGCCCTTCAGCAAGGGGCCCAGCCCCTGTCCTTGCCAATCACCCCAGGGTGACTTTGGATGTGTAAGCCCTGAGGCTCCCTGCTCCCTACTTGGGCCTCAACTTTTCCTGCCCCAAACCTCACCTCCCTGGGCTCTGTGGGCTTATGTCTCTAAAGACCTGGGTCTCCCAGTCCCCACCCTCATCAGTCATTTGTGGGTGGCTTTGGGCAGGTGACTCCTGGGAATCCCTGCTGCAGACTCTGCCCTCCCCTCCTGCTCTCCCATTGTGACCTCCCTGTGCTCTTTGGGCTGGCGTGTCTGAGGACCTGGGTCCCAGCCCTGCATCCCCCTCCCACATCATGGAGCAGTGACTCAGGCATCTCCTTGATGTGGTCCCCTCCCCCAGGGGGAGTGGAATGTAGTGATGTCACGGTCTCCCTAGGAACCATCATTACTGCTACAAGACCAGCCTTCGATCTTAGGACCCAGTCCCCTAAGCATTCTCATCCCATTTCTGGCTCCTCTGGTCCCAGCACAAATTTCCAGCTGGAAGGAAATTTGCCTCACTCCCTTAACGTAGAAATTGACAGTGTGAAAAGCCTACACTTCCCTAGTGAGCTCAAAACGTTGACAGTGTCTCTGGGTGGCAATGGAAGAATGGGTTTGGTTTGGTTTTCTCTCAGGCTTCTGCTCTCCAGAGAGACTTTCACGTTTCTTTCTGAGTTCTCCACCTCATCTTCAAATTCTCCATGGTTCTCGGACCACTGCCCTTCAGTCAGTGGCCTCTGGAGTGAGATCTGCTCATCTTCTGTGGAACAGATCTTGGGAAATTGAAACTGACAGCTTGAATCTTCCTCATATCATCTCAACTTAGGCTACTTTGAATGTCATGGGATAAACATGGGACATCTTTCAGAAGCATCAGTTTCCCTTGAGTCTCTTGAGACAGCAAAAACATTAATGTACTTAGGGATGACTGTCACATCGGTTTCTAAGAGTATACCAGACTTGTCTCTGAAATGAGACTTGTTTGTCCTCTTTCTGATGAATTCCCAGATTTAACAGAAAGGCTGCCTTCTGCCATGAGGACACATTGATAGAAAAGTGTGAGAGGTGCTGGTGCCCTTCTTAACACTAACAGTTGTGTGAGGCTGTATGACTCTAAACCACACGGCGTACAGTTCTTGTCTACTTCATGTTGAATTTTCTACTTCTGCCTGTGGTTCTGCTGTCTGGCAGATGCTGATTCATGGCAAAATCCCAGAGCTTGGAGTCAGGGGAATGAGTTGAAGGCCTAGTATTGCTTTTTCTTTCTCTTTTCTTTTTTTTCTAAATTTTTCAAAATTTTGCCATGATACGAATCCCTCTCAGTCACTAAGTGATTGTGACCACACCTTATAGAGTTGTTGGTGGCATTAAATCAGATGGTGTGTAACCGTATTTTGTAAAAACTGTAATGTAGGTTGTGACTGTAGGGGTTTGCAGTTCTCATGGGTATTACTGCTCTTTTTTCCCGCAGTTAACAGAATTTCAACAAAGAAACAGCCCTGCTGTTCCAACACGAGTGAGACGGAGAAAGAAAAGAAACAACAATAGCCCTGAGACAGGCACTTCTGCTGGTTGCCAGTCACCATGCCATGTGAGTCTTGGCTGGCCAGGCTTCTGGGGAAAAGGGGCCCAAGGGGCAGTAGAGGGGAATTGTTAAGATTGTGGAAGAACTTCTGGGTACTGGTTAGGAATTCTGGGTTTGAATCCTGCCTCTCCATGTGCTAGGGATATGACTTAGGGCAAGTTGCTGGAGCCTTCTGGGCCTCTCCTTTCACATCTGTAAAATAGAGGTGGTATTGTCTGACTTCCATTTGTGAGGGTGAAATGAGATTCGTTATCGCTGTTGTGTTTTTGTTAATCCCTAGTACATGGCCCGCTGTAAACACCCAGGACACCCAGGACAGGGTCCTTGCTGTTTGGTTTTCCTCATCCCCAGTCTCAAGGGGAAGCCAGCCCAATGAGAACAGCCATTTGCTGTCAGGCTGTCCCTTTAAGAGTCACTGAAAGGGCCCCAGGGTGGGAT
>NW_022440171.1:0-7679 GCF_009761245.1 Sapajus apella
GCATCCAAATGGGAATTCCAGCCCATGGCAAGTGCACCGGATTTCATAGACAGGCTTCAGGAGGCAGTGTCTGATTTACATAGGGCCTGCAGATTGGTTGGACCTGGTGTGACGTTTACATAATGCATGGGGAAGGCTGGCCACCGCACCCTATTCTTATCATGCAAATGGACTTTCCAGTTAGCCGGTGGCATGCTGTCTGCTTCTCACTGTACACATGGCTGGAAAGGAGAAGGGAAGATGGAGCTGCCATTTTGAACATGCCTAGTCCCGGGTAGCCTTTTCTTAGTGACACCACTGCCAGCAATTACCCATGCAAACTTCTTGGCAGGAGACGATGAATCTTGAGCATTTACCACAGACAGCGATGCTGCTTCACTGTCTGTTTTGTTGTCAGTTCTAATTGTAGGCTAGTAACTAGTGTTCTATATTAATGAAGTAATTGTAGTAATCTTTAAATTTTAATTTGGATAAAATAACACAATAGCAATTTGCCATGAAATGTATTTATATGAAGCATTGATATCTGTCAAAAATTTAGTTTTAATTCTGTTATTCTTGTATGACAGCATAAATATGTAAGAAAAAAGTCTTTTCTAAATTGAAATAAATAAAGAAAGGAAAAAGTATTTTGGATATTTAGCCCATGTTGCACAATAAGGACCATTCAAAGATAACTAACAGATGATGTCATGAAAAATAATCATTCATTTAAAGTCATAGTTGGACCTCATCCTTCTACAAAACTGTAAAACCACTGTGAAATGTTTGTCCACCTACTGATAAATTGGAGCAGAGCTGAGCCATTATAAGTCTTATGAAGATTATGTATTTAGAAGGAGTAGAAACTTTAGAAAAAATGTAAAGGGCGTAGATTGGGATACAATGTCATTCACCATACATTAAAATAGCTAATGATCAAATTGTTACTAAAAATAATAATACATAAACACAAATTAAAGACTATTCTTTGTACTCAAGAAGACTTGTTCTTGAAGAATCTTTAGAAAGATAAACAGATGTATATATAGGCACATAAAGTTTTGCTAGACAATTGTATCATTTCCAAAAGTGGCACATATAAGGTGGGCAAGGCTGGTACGGCATGTTAAACTTACAGAGATGGTAAGAAAATTGCTTCAAAACAACTTACAATTAACAGAAATGATACTAACAAGCAGATGTCCAGATTTTGGAGGGAAGTTCATTTAAAAAAATGCCGAGTTCTCTTATGGCTGTATTTGAAATCATTAAAACTGAATAAAACTTCACAATATACAGAGAATCAAATGAGTAAAGTGATTGCAATTTAGAACCATCTGTAGTTCAAGCTACGTCCATTTTCAAAATATAGAGATACTCCTCAAGGTATTTTTCTTTCTTCTAACTGGCATTCAAAACACTAATTGGCAAATAAGTTGTTTAAATATGGGTTTTCCTTTATTATTTGAAAATTTCACATTTATAGCAAAAATCTCAGTAAGGGAATTTGATTATTGAATACCAGACCTTTAAATTAGAAAGTCAACTAACAGTGCACCTCTGGATCACGCTGGTATCATGAAGTAGTTTGCATAGCTTCTCACAAACACTTATCTCACACTTAAACACTACAGCTTGATGTCAACTCTTCTCTACTCCTAAGATAATACCTTCTCCTTGCCTGTGTAAGCAGAGTAAAAGTCTGCTTCTCAGCCTGAAGTGATATGGGCCAATATTTAAACAAAATATAAATAATAGGGCCATCTCATAGTCCTAGAGAACTTTCTGTTTGCTGGTGTTTTTTTTACTGTCAACTCTTATGCACATTGGTGATAATAATCAATGTTATCAGCAAATACCATGCATTTCATGCAGCTTTAAGACTGTGTTTCCTAACTGTCAAAGGGGCAAATGTACCACATGCTCAGTTTAGTCAGTGGTAATTGCCAGTGAGCATTATGCGTAGTGTCTGTCATAAACGTTTCCCCTAAAGACTATACACCTCTTCTAAACAGCATTATTTCAGAAGATTTTTGAAGTGAAAGATGTTCATTAGAGCCTCATTTTCCCCTGTAAAAATTGAAGCAACCAGACACACTCCATCTTGCTCTCACACTTGGGTAGAGGCATGTGATATAGCCTTAGTGATTAGAGGTTCCCTCCTGGAACTGTGTCTCATAGAGAGCAAAAAAATAAGAGAAACAACTGGGAAATCATTCACAGCAGCAGTGAGAAGCTCTTAGAGTGTTCCAGGCTGTACCAGTGCCAGTAACAGCCATCCACTCAGGCTGTCTTAGTGGATTGGATTTGCCGGCTTATCTGATGCCCAACTTTCCTTGGTTTAAGCCCAGCTTTCTAATAGATTCTTTGGGCATTTCTATTTTTATATCATATGCTTCTTTTTTTTTTTTTTTGTCCCAAAAATAAGCTAGAATTCTCTTTTGTTGCTTCCAACTAAGACCATATACAGAACACTACTCTTTCCAGTTCCACAAATAACATTGACCTAATTTAGATAACAAATTGCTAGAGTCAAGAATCATAAGATTCATCATCAAAACACCAGCCTCTAAATTGCCTTTCTTGGTTGCATTCTGAAGGCAGGATGGCTTTACAGAAATGGCGAGAAGCAGAGGAGTCATGAGCAAGGCTATTTGTTGAGGCCTGTACCAGCGGAAACCTCAGACTCTGTTTGATACTAGCTATTTCTGTGTGACAGAATTTTCTTGCTTTAATCTATACCCTATTTTTAGTGGGACAAGTTGTTGCAACAATACTTGAGCTTTCTACAAATCCACCAAAAGAAAAAGTGAACTCACATGATTTGAAAAAAAGAAAATTGGTCAAATTCTATGACACAAATAGAATCCTTTGATAGTTCTACAAGGGGTAGGGAAAGAAGCACTTGCTTTTAAACAGAGACACCCCCACAGGCCTAAATGGGAGATATAAGCTACCACATCTCAGAATTTCTTGGAGGTGGAGCTTAGGCATTTATATATTATATATTATTCTTGCCAATGCTAGTCCCTATTATAATAGATAACTAGAGGGGACGTGTCTTAGTAACAGCACATGTGGAAAGCTCTGGAGATTTTATTTGGCAATAAACTAAATATGAATCAAACAGTGTTATATAACTCTTAATAGGCTAACTTTACCCTAAATTGCATTAATAAACTTTATATAAAGGCATAAGGACGGTAGTCACTCTATCTTTCACTATTCCTATTATGCCATCTGTGGAGCATTTGCATAAATTCTAAAGAATGGAATTTAAGAAGGCCATATATCCAGAAGAAAGTGAGCAGAATAGTGAATGCATCAGAACTTAGGATGCACAAGAAAGCCTCCCTCATATAAGGCAAAGGGATTAGATGTGTTCTTACAATTTAAGAAGATATGGCAAGGACCAATGGAGAGCATTAGAAGAAGGAGTTTGTTGATTGGCCAAGAAGAGTGAAAAATTCTCTGCCGTTTATAGATGTCCCCCCCACCAAAAAAAAAAAAAAAAAAGATTTAGAAAAGAAAGTCCTACCTTTAAAAGGGACCTACCATTGCAGGTAAAATGAGAATCAAGGATTAGAATCTAAAATTTTATGATCTGTTGGCAATTTGAGGGAGAGAGATGATTGTCTACCACATAAAAATTTAATACTGTCTCCCTTCAGCCCTAGATAACACAGATTTAGAATGCTTCCACCAAACAAAGTCTAAACTTATCAGTTTCATAATATTGACAATGCAAAAATCTGGAAACATTATAAATTAAAAGCTAATATATCTAGTATAATAAAATATCTACAGAGACTATTTGTCTCAAGGGAGTATAATTTTTTCCCTTTTTCATAATTTTCTGAATTTTTAAAGTGAATATAATTTCTTATCTGAATAAAATAATAATACTATTTTAACTTGAGACAAAACAAATGCTACTCTGTCTTTGGAATGAGTTTTGTAGTTAATATTAATTTGCATATTTCTATAGTTCTCAAAATAAAGGGAGTTTTGTTTTTCAAAATATATACAATTTAATTTGTTCTACCTTGTTTTCCCAGTAAGGACAATATTCTGCTTTTGATACTAAGTGGTTAAGTATCTATAGAAGGTGCTTTGTGTTGAATTATGTTCCCCAGAGAGACATGTTCAAGTCCTAACTCCCAGTACAGAGGGATGTTACTTTGTTTGGAAATAAGGTCTTTGCAAATGTAATCAAGTTAAATTGAAGTCATACTGGGTTAGGGTGGGCCCTAAACCAATAATGAATGTCCTGGAAGTTAGAAAAATTTTAGGCACAACAGAGACACACAGGGAGAAGGCCAGGTGAAGACAAAGGCCCAGATCAGAGTGATGCTTCTATAAGCTAAGAAGTGCCAAGGATTGCAGGCATCCACCACAAGCTAAAAAGAGGAAAGGAAGGATCCTTGCCTAGAGCTTTCAAAGAGAAATGTTGGACTCCAGAACTTGAGACAATAAATTTCTGTTGTTTTAAGCTATGAAGTTTGCGGTACTTTGTCATATCAGCCCTAGGAAATGAATATGGAAGAAAATTGTTGATGAGAGATTTTTATTACATAGGAAAATACTCAGGATAGCATTAGTTAGAGAAACAATAATCAACAATTTTCTGATTTCTGAGCAGTCGTCATTATTTAATAATGTCTTTCTTATATTATTTTCCTTTACTGCATGCTATGAAGATTGTATTTAATTTTCATATTAGCTATAAAAATAGCACAGTTGATTAAATAATCAAATATTTTAAACTAAAATCTCAATAATTTGGAGATATACATCTCTATGTCTTGGCTTTATTTTCTTCTAAGCACTAGTCATTATTTAAAATTATGTTTATTTTACATATATATGTATTTACTATTCTTCATTATAATGTAAGCTCATTAGTTGTTTTAATACTGGCTGGTGATAGAAAATATTAAAAAATATTCATTGAGTGCTCCTATGTATGAACATCAGCAGCTTCAGGCTCAGCATAGACAATAGGACAAAAAGTTTCAACTGCCTGTGTTGACTTACTAAGGCCCCATTGAGGTCATATTCCATACCTGAGATAGTACCTGGAGCAGTGGAATGGGGTGCACTGAAATGGCATGCTCTGGTTTAGTTTGCTTTTCAGTGAAAACAAAAGGTGGATTAGATTAGTTAAATCTCAGGGATCAGAATGGGAGGTGAGATATGAGTTCTCGAACAAAACGTGTTCTGCTGTAAGTGAGATACAGATGAAAGGTTGCTAGGCATGTAGAAGCAAAAAATTTAACCACAACAGCCTTGTTAAATACTTTTTTTATACCGGATCTCTATTCTGATATTATCTTCTTAGTACACATTTAGAGCACAACCTTTCATTTTAATTTAGAACATGGCTGCTTTCTCCAGAAAAAAAGTAATCTGAGTTTTGATTTCGATGTTGAAAATTACTTTTGGTAAACTGTAGTTGAACAGTCTTTTCTCTCATTTTAGTTATTTCCGTGAACAATATTAAATTTCTCTACATATCCCTTAAAATCACCCAACTGCATATAAGGTTCAGTTGCAAGAAATAAACATTTATGAAAGTTTTCCTGGAAAATACATAAGCTACTGTTCCTTTAAATGAGAATTTAAATCCATGAGCCCTGAAAATTACGTGTACTGTACATTTTTTTGTCTACATATGGGAGTTTTTCTGGTTAAAGAATCCATAGCTTTTAACAGATTATTAATGAAATTAGTGGTTCTACCAAGTAGTAAAATTAATTCTCTGGAGACATCATTATCAAATGGGGGTGATGTTGCCCTCTGAAAACATTTGGCAATTTTATTTGGTTGTAATAACTGGAGAGTCAGGAGTTGTTAGAGCTGAGGAGTGGAAGTTGTTGCTGGCATATAATGGATAGACAGCAGAAATGCTGCTAAACTTCCTACAACGTATCAGACAGTTTCCCACACACACACAAAAAAAAATTTAAAATCTTCTTTAAAATGTGATTACTAATGTCACTGTTTAGGAACCTTGCTCTAGATAATCTAATATTCTGCCCCTTTCCACCCAAAATTAATACACTGTGTAGAAAACATGCTTTAGAGAATCTAATATTCTTCACCTTTCCACCCCAAATTAATACACACAAACAGAAAATGCAAAATACTTGAACTGCACTGTCTCAGTTTCTCTCTGATTTATTACATTTCCTGTTTCCTAGCATGATGCTCTCTTCTGATTTCAAGGCATGTTTTAAAAGTCTTTCTCTGGAAAATGATTTTATGTGTTGTGGTGCTGTGAATGGGGCATCCCACACAGGCTTTGTCTTATATACCTACAGGTTTTCTTAGGAAAATCGATGATTTTAGAAAGATCAACTGTGGTATGTCTTCAGGATGATTTGAAGGAGAATCGATCTTATTTCTTTTTTTGTTTCGGCCTTTAGGAAAATGTGAACTCAACTTGAGGACCATTGTCTAGTGTAATTCTTTGAATGATGATCTTATTCTGGCTTTATTTTTTTTTTTTCAAGCCTTTACTTACTAACCTCTAATTTTTTTGTTTACTTTTATCATGTTATTTTTAATATGATCTACATTTTGGGTGGTAAAGTTATAAGTACAATCCCGCGGCTCTTAGGACTTAACACAAACTTTAACATCTAAGCAGCACATAATTTTTCTTCCTTATATAATTGATACCACTTAATTCTGTAATATCAATACAATTTCATATTGCTATTTCTGTTTAAATTATAGGCTATGAATCTTCCAGTCATTTTGTTTCTTCTATGGTTACGGTCATTAGTTTATTCCCTTTAATCTACCAAAAACTTTTAACACCTATTGTGCTAGCAGACACTGAAGATACAAATATGAATATAATAAAGTATTTTTCTCAATGTGTTAACAAGCTACCTCGCTTGGTAACAAACATGTTAACATGTAAGATAGTTACATGTAGCTATTATGATAATAGCAAGATATCTATATATATGTTAACAAGCGGCATAGCTACATAAACCAATAATGATAGAGAAATACACTGACACTTAGAAACATGCTTTAAACTTGTACATGACAGCAAAAAGAAGGCATGATCAAATTGGGTAGATGTTGAGTGACAGAGTAGGGTGCATATAACTGAACAACCTCTACTTTTTAATTTAAAAATGATTTAAGCTATGAAGTGATATATATATCGCTAGATAGATATAGACATATAGATGTATATAGATAATAATTTGATAGATTCTGAAAATTTCCAATTGCTTTGGAAGTTTCTTCTGGTTGTTTTTAGTATGTTACCTAATCTTCCATTTTTTAACACTTCTGTTTATCACCTTAGTTATATTTACATGTAATCTGCACACTTAATAAGGAAATGATCCAGATCATTTTATTCCTTAATAAGGAATAAATCCGGATCATTTTAATGAAGGTAAGCAGGACAAAGCTCAGAATTAAGCTGGGTAAAACCAACTATTTTATTATTCTATACTTTTGTCCTCTACACCATCGTCCCATTTTTTCACTCACTACCAATTTAATTATCCATTCTCTGAGTCAAGCCTACTGTGGACACATCTAACGTAAATGGGAATTAAAGTACAGTTTTATAACTTATTAACGAGTACACATTTAACATCAAAGCATTTACAACTAAAAAGTGTTTTAGGCTTTCTCAAATCTAGTGTTCTCAATTTTTATTCCTC
>NW_022440172.1:0-1281 GCF_009761245.1 Sapajus apella
AAGATAGAACAGAGTTCAAATCTAAGTTAAAGAATCATGGTCAACTTAAAGAATTTTCCTAAACTTCAGCTCTCTCCTCAACAAATATAACAGTGAAATCTGATTAAAAAATTGAACAAATCATTTTTTGTTTCCTGGAAGTAGGAAAATTTATCATGTCAATAATGAACTGTAAGTGAAAAATATATAAGGAAAACATTTAAAAAGAATAGACAAGAATGAGAACATCTTATCATATCTGAATGCATATTGTAAAATCTGTATAATTAAACAGTGAAGGCTGACACATTAATAGGCAGATAATATGGAACAGGAAAAATAACCATAAGATAACAAGTACATATGGAAATTTAGCATATAATAAGAATAAGATAGTAATTCCTTGGGAAAAGATACACTTTTTACTAAATGACACCTAAATAGCAGTTTGGAAAATAAGGGCTATGATTCTTTACAAAGATAAATTCCAAATATATTAGAAACACAATTAGTTATTGAAGTGAAACCATTCAATTACTAGAGAAAAATTCATGAAAATACAAAGAAACAAAATAATTCATAACTAAAAATCCTAAGAAAATAAAAGAGTAAATGAATTAGAACAGGTAAAACCAGTTCCTTCCTAGCACAAAACCACAAGAAAACAAATTTTGCATTGAAAAAGAAGTAATATTTAAAACTTATATAACAGAGAAATGGTCAATTCCTCTAACGTTCCAAAAGCTCCTGGAAATTAAGGAAAAGAGAACAAGATTCGAAGAGAGAAACAGAAATAAATAGGAGAAGAGTATTCAGACAAAAAGAGATGAAACTAGCTCACATAGATTTGAAAATATATTCAGTCTAAGTCACAGCATGAGAAATACAAATTAAAACTATATTGCTATATTACTTTGCAATGACAGAATTTGCCAAAATCCAAACTTTGACAGCTGGTGCAAATCTACTGGAAAAGTAGAAATAAACAGGCCCTCGGATGTATTGCTGGTGGGATTGCAAAATGATATAACTTATATAGAGGAAACATTGGCAATAGTTATCAATCACCAACTCCACAATCCTACTTTTAAGAAAGTATTGGCCGGGCGCGGTGGCTCAAGCCTGTAATCCCAGCACTTTGGGAGGCCGAGGCGGGTGGATCACGAGGTCAAGAGATCGAGACCATCCTGGTCAACATGGTGAAACCCCGTCTCTACTAAAACTACAAAAAGTTAGCTGGGCATGGTGGCACGTGCCTGTAATCCCAGCTACTCAGGAGGCTGAGGCAGGAGAATTGCCTGG
>NW_022440172.1:1381-7675 GCF_009761245.1 Sapajus apella
ATGATAGTTTTTTATAAGAAAAAGGGAAGATACAAGTATACACATATATGTATATATTTCTATTTATTTGGGAAAAAGCATCAAAAACTGGAAGGATTAACCAAAAGCATTTATGAATATTTACCTCTAGGAACAGGAAGGTAACAGGATGAAGAAACACTTTTGGAAGAAAGATTTCTCTGAATATATTTTATCATGTTGTTTAAGCTTAGAAATATTTTTAAGTGCTTTATTTATTTATAAAAATAAAAACAGAAGCCAATGCTACTAATTGTATATCATGTTTGTAAAAATAAAGTGACTTAAGAACACAGAGTTTTGAATGTAAATCAATTTTTGGAATATATTCTGAAGATAAAGACTTCATTAATAAACTTCATTGCTTGGCATATGAGCAGCATATTCATAGTAGTATGATTTATGCAGCATTTGTTACATATAAGTCTATAGATATTCATTGTACAAATGTCTCTACTTTAGGTATCTTTGAAAAGTCATTTGAGAAAAAATCATAATTAATGAATATTCACAACTCTTGTTCTGCACCTGGACCAGGTTTAAAATACATTGTTTTTTTAATAAAAATGTCATGAAGTAATTGGTTAGTTCATAACCAATACTATGGCTAAAATGAAACTCTAGAGGATTCGGCTATGCCCAGATGATTTCACTTGGAAAATGCATGAACATTTTGGAGAAGCATCAAAGTTCAGCCTTGATATATTCAATGTTTTCTACAGATTCTTGTGTTTGGAAGGAGGCTCACGAGTTCTTAAAAACATAATAATATTGAATATTTTCTTCAGTTGAGTAATATATTAAATTCCAAACATTGAGCCAATCAACCAACTGGACATTAATTTTGCCTCCTGGAGATGCAAGAAGGCCATTTTAAATATGTGAAGAGAGTTATTTTCAGTAAGTCTCCCTTTGTATAGTAATGAGTATTCCTATTACTGAAAGTGTTCCAACATTAATTGAAAATCTACATGTTGTTCAGCAGAAGAGATAATTAGGCCAATAGAAGACATTCTTTCACTGGATTATGAGGTTGTGGAAGACAGAAATGTAGAATTAGTTATAGTTTAGGTGTAAGTGTACCAAGATTTACCATCAAATAGATTTGGGTTCTAATGCTGGTTTCAATTTCATAACTGAATAATCTTGAACAGCATACTTTAGGACTCAGTTTACTCTTATGGAATATGAACATAGTAATTATTTCCTCAAGGAGCAGCTGTAAGCTCAAATAGACAGCTGTAAAGGGTTTAGAAAATGATTGGAATATAGTAAGAATTCAAAAGTTGTTAATATATTATTATTTTCTTTCATTCACCACTATTATTCAAAGCTGAATAAATCAACTAATTCCCTACCTAGAAGTTTCTAGTAAATGTAGCTAGTTTATCTTATTTGTGATGGGAAGTCAGCCTTTCTACTTTTACAAATTCTTGAACCCTGTCCTAGTCTGCAACCATACACAGGGTGTAAAGATCTCCCAAGACAGTTCTTTAAATATCATATTTCTACCTATGTCATTGTTTTTCATATAAATAGTGTATTTCTGCAGATGTCTTTGCTTTTCAGATAAGTATGGCACATTATTAATTTCTTTTTAATAGGAATCCAGTTGAGTCATACTTCACCCCTGAAAAAAGGTGGAGCACGTGCTCATCTTTAGACAGTGAATTAAAACCTACTTGATTTAGAAATGTATTGCAAATGTTATGTTGTCCCATGACACAACTGGCACACAACAGGAACTAGGAATCACCATGTTAGCATTGTCCTTACTGTGACAGTGTGAATGACCTACAAACCTGATATATGTTAAAGCGATTAAAGATGGACATAGGAAAACAGTGGTCTAAAATCATCATCACAAATAAGAGGGGTTTCGTTTTCTATCTACAGGAGATTTGAAAAATACTTCTTTCTTAGTGTCCACATTTGCTTGTAAGTTACAGATTAATATGACTTATTCTGTCACAAAGAATTTCAGACAAGAAAAATCAAATGACAATATGTTGGTGTGTATCGTAATACATTTTTATTACTGATTCTATCATGTATGTTTTAATTGGCTGGTTTTAATTAAAGACCTCTAAAGGCAATCTGACATAATGAGGAAAATGAGACATGAGGTTTAGAGTCAGGTATGTAAGGGCAAATCCTAGTAATAGCGCATCATCTCTGTACTTGATGACTGTGGGGCTTTGGTGAAGTTGCATATGTACTTAGCATTCCTATCCCTAAACTGGAGAAAATAGCCTTCTCTCACTTATCTGGGAAAATTTCACAATATAATCCCTAAACAGTACCTGGCAGAGCATATATTATGAGTGCAATACGTGTTTGCTTTCTCCCATTTCCTTTTCATTAAGACCTAACAGTTGTTGAGGGAATTTTCAATTTTCATAAGCTAGGATTTCATAGTTTTTAAAGTGCACCACAGGAATCTGGACTTAGTCATAATTTTTCTAATGGTTCTTCTAATCAAGATATATGGAATTACTAATAGTAATAGTGGGTTATCATTTCTAATAGCCTGATAAAGAGAATCCATTCATAAATTGCTCATGGTTCTTCTCTACAGTAGAATTATAATCTGTGTATGCAAAAGTTTTCCTTGCAGATATGCAGGTGAAGCAACATAAATCTGCTGTTTAAATCATCACAATAGTTCTTTTTATGAATAGTCTAAAACCCTTACAACAGAGCACACAACTATTTGATGTAAACATATTACCTTATGCAAACTTTCAACTTCTGTAAATCATGGATTGTTGAATGTTTAAGAACTTTTGACAAGGCCACACAGTTTACATGGAGAATAGGCCTATTTCATCCCCATAAGAGATCTGTTTTTTTAATTGTACATAATTAACATACTTTGTTATTATCTTCTTCACAGTGGTTTGAGATTTTTATGACCTGAGAAAATGCATTCTCAACTTTTACTGTAACTTTTCCACAAATAGTAAGCTGTAACAATTCATCAGCGCCTTTGTAAATGACATACAATGTTCAGATTTGAAAACTGAAATAGGTTATTCACTTATAAAAATTGTGTTCAGAAATCATTTTTATTCCTTTTTAAACCCACTGTAGCTCATAAGCATGACATGGGTTCCAAAGGAAATTCACATATGTTGTAAAAACTAAATGTGATTTTGAATATGATTCAACATTCTGAGTCCTTTAGGGAATGAAAGGATTAATGACTGTGGATATAAAAGGATGTGATTATTCTATGCAGAAATCATGTAGCTGTGTCTTGTGCAACTAAAATTTTTTGGTGGTTTACGGTCATTTACAGCACGTATTGAAAGATGCTTTCATAGGAAATGAGAAACGGGATGACAAAACAAACAAATATCACCATTTTAATGTTATATTGTGGTTGGGCTCATAGAATTTGACATTTTTGACAAAATACGGTCCTTAAAATTATGTATTTTTCCACTCTGTTCTTCAAATCATCTATGTTAAGTTCATGAGAAATAGAAATTAAACAACTTTTGTACATTTACTTCTCACTTGGATTTTCTCAATTTGAGAAAATTTCTAAATTCTTTTAAACAGACTAAAAATAATGGATAAAACCAATGATAAAAAAGAACCCTACAGGTAAATCCATAATGATAATGTGGTAGATGGTGTTATTCTTTGCAATTATTTACAACGCCATGATAAATGCAAACATGCATACATAGACTAATGGTCCCAGAGAATAACCATGAGCAGTTCATGATGGGTTCTACTTATTCTGACATTAGAAGGAGAATGCTATGATTAGTGAAATACGGTGAGCCAGATATGTATGATATAGTACAAGTTTGGAGAGGCATCACAAAGTTATACCTGTTCACTTGCTTTTTAACCCTGCCAGCAGGAGAGCATGTTGCAAAAGAGGCCTTCTTGATCCTCAGGACACACAGATCAGAATCACAGGGTACCCACAGAAACCAACAAACAATGTTGGCCAGAAACAGCAATGATTATGATCAACTAACATTTGGGGTCTTTTTACTACTACAAAGCTGACTCTTATGCGTCAGATGCGTTTTATTTTATTTTGTGATTGCTACTGCCCTTGAGTTAGTCTGTTGTCCTGTAATGTTTCCATGCTACCCAGAAAAAAAAAAAAAATTGTGGATTTATGGCAAATGTCTTCCTGGTCATTCACTCCCTTATATTTGAATGTCTTATTGTGAATGCCTGTTTTGCTTTGGAGTGATTTGTAGTTATCAAAACATGCTATTTGAATGAAAATCCTCACAGAATTAAACACTGAAAACATTGTTTAAATGTGATTGTTTGTGGGTTTTACTTTTGATGTAGCCTTTTGCCTCAAAAATGTTGTTGACTTTCTGGCAAGGAGAAGCCACATTATTACTTGTGCTAAAGCCTTACAATATGTTGTGATATTGTTGCTCTTTTGAAATTATATTGAGTTTACGGTTATATGTTGCTCTCAGGGCTGATAATCATCCTTCTTAAGCTCCACATGTTAAAGGTACACAGCCTGGTGAGACCTATCTACTAATATGCTAATAAGGTATTGTGGGAAAAAATAGTATTTCAGAAACAAATATACATCAGAAGAAAAACAACAATCTTAGAGAAATAGTCCTTGGGCAAGAAGCAGAACCAAATATATTAGTTGGCTTAACACCATGATAAGAAATAGACATGTTGGCTTAACGCCAATTGGTGTCTGCAATATATTATGAGAAGGAAAGAGCTAACCTGATATCACTTTGGCATAGAAACATATGTTTTGCAAAGCATCCCAAAGGAAGCAACTGACCTTATGATTAGTAACAGTTACCCCCAAGAAAAGACTATATAATTTTGAAGCAAATTTGAAGGTAACATGATACTCTCTATAGTAGTACAACAACATGAAAATACAGGGACTGGAAACAGCTCTGAGGTTAGGCGGCAATGAATCTACCTCAAGTGAAGTACAATTAAGTTACTTCTAATTTTGGAGCAGTTTACAATGATATAACAAGTATTTTTCGTAGCCGGGCGCGGTGGCTCAAGCCTGTAATCGCAGCACTTTGGGAGGCCGAGGTGGGTGGATCACGAGGTCAAGAGATCGAGGCCACCCTGGTCAACATGGTGAAACCCCGTCTCTACTAAAAATACAAAACATTAGCTGGGCATGGTGGCACGTGCCTGTAATGTAATCCCAGCTACTCAGGAGGCTGAGGCAGGAGAATTGCCTGAACCCAGGAGGCGGAGGTTGCGGTGAGCCGAGATCGCGCCATTGCACTCCAGCCTGGGTAACAAGAGTGAAACTCCGTCTCGGGAAAAAAAAAAAAAAGAAAGAAAAGAAGTATTTTTCTTTTTCTTTCTTTTTTTTTTTTTTTAAAGATGGGGTTTCACCATGATGGCCAGGCTGGTCTTGAACCCCAGACCTCAGGTGATCCACCCACCTCGGCCTCCCAAAGTGCTAGGATTACAGGCCACTGCGCCCGGCCTAACAAGGATTTTTAAAAAACATTTTTGGTACATATAGTTACAAACTCCTGCTATTATTTTTTAAAGCTGACTTCTCAGAACAGTTGATTATATTTTAAATTTATGTAGATACTCTAAATAGTGCTGTTTAAACTTAATGTGCATATAAGTCACCTGGAGATTTTGTTAAAATGTAAACCCTGATTCATTAACCTGGAATGGAATCTGAGATTCTGCATTTCTAACAAGCTCCAAAGTGATGCTGATGCTTTTGGTTCATGGACCACACTCAAGTAATGAGTTTCTAAACCATAATAACATTTATTACCAAGTCAAATGTCTGTCTTTATCAGTGACCTGAGTGTTCATTTAAGGAAGATCTTGGGAATTTTGCACTGTCAAAAGTAACTCAGTGTATGTTTGTCAAAAAAGTAGACAGGTGATTTATTTACCTTATCAATGTGCTATATAAAAGAAACAGAAAATAGATAATCTAATGTCCAATATTCTACAACATAACTTTTACCTTTTACCTTGTTTGCCAGGAATACCTTTACTAAGATCAACCGACAGGTACATTTTAATTACATTTTCTCTTGCTGCTTCTTAATATTTACATAAGTGATTTTAAATCACTTCAATAGATAACTGCCTTGTGAACAATTAAAAAAGGATTAACAACATTGCTTTAACTTCAGATAGTTTATCTTATTTGCCAGTGAATCATGAAGGAGAGAGATAAAGAGAGAATGAGAGAGAGAAACTGATATAATCTTTTTATCTCCTATATACGTTCTATTTCCCAGTTGGAAAATAAATTCA
>NW_022440173.1:0-7674 GCF_009761245.1 Sapajus apella
TTTCATCCTTTTTGCACTGGTTTCTTCCCATCTTTAAGGATTTATCCACCTGTCATCTTTGTAGTTGCTGGCTTTCAGATTGGGTCTCAAATCTTTCAGATTGACATTCTGTTTGTTGATGATGAGGTTATTTCTGTTTCTTGGATTTTCCTTCTGACAGTCTGGCCCCTCTGCTGAGGTGCACTCCAGGCCCTGCTTGCCTGGGGTTCACCTCCAGCAGTTGCTGAACAGTAAGGGTTGTTACCAGTTTTCTTCTTCTGCTATCCTTGTCCCAGAAGGATACCCGCCAAGTGTCAATCTAATTGCTCCTTTATGAGGTGGCTCTTTGGATATATAGGGGTCAGGGAGCTGCTAGAGGTGACAGTCTCTTCTTTATAGGAGCTCAAATGCTGAGCTGTGAGCTCTGTTGTTCATTCAGAGTTGCTGGGCAGGTACGTTTAGGTCTGTAGGTCTGCTGCAGCAGAACTCATAAACTGCTTTTTGTTCCCAGATGCTCTGTCCCAGGGATTTAAGGCTTTATGAGTTTCGGCTATGCTGCTGCCTTCTCTTTTTTTTTTTTTTTCCTTCAGAGCTGCCCTGCCCAGCAAGGAGGCAGCCTAGTCACTGTCTGCATGTAGAGGCTTTGCTGAGCTGCTGTGGGCTCCGCCCAGCTGCCGAGTGAACTTCTCTGCAGCTCTGTTTATATGGGTGTAGTTAGAGCTGCCTCGGCAATGGTGGCCTGCCTCTGTTAAGGCAGAGCCTCTCTGCAGTGGTGGTTTGCCTTGGCAACGGCGGGCTGCTTCAGCAATGGCGGGTTGCCTCGGAAACAGCAGGCTGCCTCAGCATTGCCTGACTGCCTCCGTAGTGGCGGGCTGCCTCAGTAATGGCAGACACCCCTCCCCCACAGAGCTGGACCGTCCCGGGTTCAGTTGCGCTTGCTGTGAAACTCTCAATCCAGAATTTCTGGTTGCTGTTCTTTTGTGGGGGTGGGACCAGCCGAGCCTGATCGTCTGGCTCCCTGCCTCAGAGCCTTGTTGTTATTTTTTTTTTTAAGTTGGTGTTCCAGTCGCCTGTTGAAGAGGCACCGCGGTGTGTGTTTTTTTTCCTATGCAACAACTCACTGTGCTGGCTTAAATAGCGGCACTGAGATTCGTGGCGCTTTTTTTGCCCTGGAATCTACTGTCCTGGCTCCCTGCTCAGTCCCCTTTTTAAACAGACGAATGGGCGACTTCCCATGGCTCCAATCGTCAGCCAAAAGGGCACCCGGACCGGTGTATTTGTATGGAGAACCACTGCTCCGGGGCGCTGACAAAGCAGCCGCACGGGGCAAAGCAGAGGCGCCGGCTGGCACAGCCATGTTGGCCTAAACAGCCGCACTGGCGACCCTTGGAGCTCCTCCGCCTGGGAATTTCCTAGTCTGTGGGCAATAAAAATGCAGCGTCCACTCACCCTCTGCGCTTTCACTGGGAGCTGCAATCCTAAGCTGTTCCTAAACGGCCATCTTCTCTGCTTGGGTTTTAACCTAGACTGAAGCATGCCTTCAGGGTAAAAGCTATATAAACTTGGATTTTACCCAGTACAGTTCTCTTCTTCCAAAAGTCAAATCCAATTCCTGCCTCCTTTTTGTCACTTTCTTTTGCCTTCAAATAATTATTTTGCTAATGTTATGTCAAGCATTTAATGGAGTTAGAATTTTCTTTTACAATATAGTTTTTCAGGTTCAAGCATAACTTGAATGAATAAAGAAAACATGGTATATATACATAGTGGATTACTATTCGGCTATTTTTAAAAGTATGAAATCCTGTCATTTGTGGCAACATGGATAAACTTGGAGGACATAATGTTAAGTGAAATAAGCCAGACACAGAAAGACAAACACTGCATGGTCCCACTTTTTTTAGATTCCCACAAGGAATCCAAAGAATTGAACACATAGGAGTAGAGAATAGAATAGCCATTACCAGAGCTGGGGAAGGGAAGGGGAGTAGAAGAAGCTGGTCAACAAGTAAAAGTTATAGTTAGAGACGAAGAATAAGTTATGTTGTTATATTACATAGCAGGGTGATTATAGCTAATAACAATATATTATATATTTCAAGATAGCTAGAAAAGAGGATCTTAAAAGTTACCACCACAAATAAATGATAAAGGTTTGTGGTAATGGACATGCTAACTACCCTAATTTAATTAATATACAATATACACATGTATTGAAATATCACACTTAGCCCAAAACATGTCCAATTATATATCAATTATAAACAAAAATTTTAAATTTTCATAAGTATAAAAAACATAATGTTTCAAATAAATTTACTACATTTGTGTTGGAATTGTGGAAACTACTAAAATACCTAACTTTAGTTTACTTAGAAGATTATGATAATAGTCTTGTATGCAGCACCATAGAGACGGTAAGAAAATATTAAGTGACCTTTGTGAAAAATCAGAACTTTACAAAATGTTTCACTGAGAGAAATAACTTTTGTGTGATTTCTGCCTTCTGGATATACTTTGGCTAATATACCAACCTTAAGGATACTCAAAAACTATGACTCAGATTCTAAAGAGATCCTCTCGCTCAAAAAACTAAAAGCTCTATGCATCTTTCAGGTATTTTCCCATTTCTTATCATGTCTTTACTTTACAGACAAGTATTTGCCTTATAGGAGCTCTAGGTAAAAATGTAGGAAGAAATTGATGTTAATGGCAACTCCTAACCGCATATCAGAGCTCACCATTACTTGATATTTCAAACACGCTGTATGATTTACTAACACAGTAAAACAAGAGAGCTTGACAGAATGTGTTAAGTCTGTGGGGAACCTCTTAATATATAATACTGACAGATAAACACCCTATCTATTCAGAAACAAACTGAGGTGCTTTTCCTAATATACTCTTTGGCAACTGTCGCCACTTACAGTAGACAAAGATTTCAAGCATTAGTTATCAGGTGTGGCAAGATTTATATTCAGGGTTTTTTTAATTCAGAATTTTCTAGGCAATTCCATCTCCTGGAAAAAAATATATATTCCTTCACAGTTGAGGCTTGTGTTTATTATTCACCATGGAAAGTAAACAGCTGAAATGAAATGGCTGCAAAATGAGGTTTCTCTCTAGTCATTTGAATGTAGACCACAGATTTTCCTGTATTATCATTCTGCTATTGGGGTCTCAGGAGTGGAGCTGTGATTGTCTTTACTCAGGACACCTGAGCCCCTGTATTAAAAAGCTAAGCACACTGGAAAACACAAGATTTCCCAGGCCTCAAATCATTAAATAAATACTCAGTGCCAAATCTACAAATATCCCACTGCAGCTCTCCATTGCTTGGATAGAAGTGCCGGCTGAAAATACAAGTAATAAATTTGATACATTATGCCATAGTGCTTACTCTAAGCTTTTTAAATAAGAAACATACATTTTGAGAGACAGAAGGCATGTTTATCTTTATTTCAATCAGCACACTTTTGGTGAGCCACATACACTGATGAGTGGCTTGGACCAAACACCACCACCACCACCCAGAGGTAAGGTAGCTGAATTAAAGGTGAGGTAGTAAATGTGTTTGTTTAGGGATGAATAAAACACTTTTAATTTGAATCTTCAAACATTAAGTTATCATGCTCTCCTTGAGGAAAATCAGACATCCGTCTTGTGGCCACTAGAGTATCCTGTACACTCTGAATTATTTTCAGAAGCTATAGTCAAAGCCCTATAATTCTAGGAATTTTCCTATCCTACTCTCAGGAATAGGTTCATCCTTACATACAAGAATAATCTACAGGCACTCACTCAACAACAAGACATAGGCTAGAATAAATAAGAAAGATACAAAAAAGATGCAAATTATATATTTTTGCCAAAGGTAGAATGTACTGAATAGGCAATTCATGGCACTTGAAAAGCAGGAGTAATGAAAACAGTTGGAAATAAAGGCCACTTACAGAAGAAACAAGGACAACTGATTAGGTAAACAAAATCCTCAAATTGGTTAAAATATATAAAAGTGGGGCTCTTTAGTGTATAGCAATAAGCCTATGTGAGTTATAAGAGAGAGAGAGAAAAAAATCTGAGAGATGGTTACAGATAAAGATGAAAGACAAGCCTGGATATTATAAACAGCAGACTAATAAAAGTGCTATACTGCTGCACGTCAGTTCACTGTTCCTAAAGGTGATATCCATATGCCATACAGAGAAGGGAAAGAAGGAAAGACCTCATATGTCCCTATAAATTTTGGGGGGCCTGTCCGGGTCTACAGTGTAAAATGATATAGCTCAAATAGGGTCTAGAAAAAGATTTCCTTCCTAAAAATGAAAAAGTATGGCATTTAGGGAATGCTCACGGTTAACCAGAGGCTTCACATGTTACTTCACTTAATCATCAAAAAAAAAAAAAAAAAAAAGAGTATTACAATAGACCCTTGATCAACATGGATTTCAACTGCAAGGGTCCACTTATTTGTGGATCTTCTCTGTCTCTGTCACCCCTGAGACAGCAAGACCAACCCCTCCTCTCCCTCCTCCTCCTCAGCCTACTCAATATGAAGAAGAGGATGAAGACCTTTGTGATGATCCACTTCCACTTAATGAATGGTAAATATATTTTCTCTTCTTTATGATTTTCTTAATAGCATTTTCTTTTCTCTAGTTTCCTTTATTGTAAGAATACAGTATATAATACATATAACATACAAAATATGTGTTAATCAACAGTTTATGTTATCGGTAAGGCTATCAGTAGATCAGTTTTGGGCGAGGCAAAAGTTGTATATGAATTTTTGATTGCAAGTGAGCGTCAGTGCCTTAACCCTCACGTCGTTCAAGGATCACCCGTGTATTCATTTTAAAACCATGAAACTAAAGCTTTATTAAGCTTTTACTATGTATAAGCACTTCACAAGCATTATCTCATTTTATCTTCACAACGATCCCTCAAGTAGGTGTTACTGTCTCCAGTTTACATATAAGTATTAGTTGTGCTGATCCTTCCTTTTGAGATTTATATGAGCTTGATGTGAACCCCCATTTTATGAAAAACAAATGTTAGCTACAACTTTCTTAAGGGCTTACTTTGTTGTGGTTTCCTCTGCCTCTTAACTCCTGCTTTCACTGAATTTGTTCAGCTTATTAACAGTCTAATCATTCCATGTTTTCCCTTTTCCATTCAATTCTAGTGTAAATATTGGGCTTATTCCCTTTACTTAATACACATACACACACACACACACACACACACACACACACACACACACACACACACCCCTATCCAACAAAGACATTTATGTTTACAGCAAATTTGACCAAGGGTTTAGAAAGACAGCATGGGTTTACAACAGTAACACAAGTAACTGAAAACTAATATTAGCTCTCCCTGTTCCTAAGAGTCCTTTTGCCACCCTAACATTCCAGGTAGCCTCCAAACTTTCTTACTGGCTCTTCTTTCCCTTTCTTCCTTTACTCCTTCTCACTCAGGGCTAACAATTAATGAATAATTTCTCCCATATTCTTATAGAAAATGACTTGGTCCTTCTTGAGTTCTGCATTTCCTCTCTAGACCCTTCTCTGAAGCCTAGGCTTTGATGGCCAAATTACCTATCAAGGTGTTTTTTCAAACAATGCCAGTACTGTCTCTAACGGTAATTCTGGTGCCAGCACACAAGAAATACAGATGAGGGAACCAAGGCTTGGAAATGTCTAGAAACTTATCCCATAAGTGACAAAGTCAAGATTTGTTCTTGAGAGCTGCTTGTTCAATATGTAAGCCATCAGCCTCATGTGGCTACTCAAATTTAAATTGTACATAATTAAAATTAAATAAAATTAAAATTTCAGTTCTTCAGTCTCATTACCTCATTTCAAGTGCTCAAGTGCTCATGTGTCTAGTGGTCATTGTACTAGACAGTGTAGATGTAGAACAGTTCTACCAACCCAGAAAGTACTATTGGACAGTGATGCTTCCACAGTAGCCAAGTGGTTCCCAGACACTGCGATCTCTTGTCCATGTGCCACTGTTGGAGATGATGACATATCCTTCTTTTTATGTTGGACTGCCATCTACTGTGCTATTTCTAAATGAGAAGAAATATGCTGTCCAATTACAAGTATGGAGTCTATGAACAAGTCAGCCGATATTCTCTGTCGTCTGTGTGAAGGTTGCCTCTCACACTGCAGTGTCCTGCCTTCAGATGAAGAAGTCCTCAGACCATACTCTGCCAAAGTTTCTACCTCCCCTGGGGGCCCATTGAGATGGCTTATCCTCCAGAAACAAGGGCCTCATTTTATGACCAAGGCACAGACCAATTTATGATCCTGAAGGAGCAGCAGGTCTTTTAAAGAGTGGTGGTGTTTCCTGCTCACCCACTGTACTCCCCAACCCTGGCTAACCTTTCAATGATAAAGTCCAACTGTCTCAAAGAAAAAGTGCTGTTAATGGTGTTGCCTTGGTGATGATGCCCCAGTCTGCTCCCTCTGTAACAGTCCTCACTGAATCCTTTCTTCTGATCTTTAAATTCTCCTGAATTCTGTTTCAGTTATTCAAACTGCCACCATTTCTTCATTTTAAGCTTTGATAGCAAGAGAGATGATTCATCAGGACTGAATGCCTTTAAGCCAGTGGTCTCAGTGTGGCTGTACATTGCTGTCCCCTGGGAATGTGGGAAAAATCAGGATACTTAGGTACACTGACAACCAATGACATGGGAATGTATAGGGGTGGGATCCAGGCAACAGCATTTTTAACACCCTCCAGATGATTCTGATGTGCAGCAAGGGGCCAGGCACCACTGACTTAAGTGGAATGACTGCACTATAGAAGTTCTCAAACCTCTGTAAGCAGTGACTAAGGAAGCTTTGCAAAAATACAGACTCCCAGGCTCCTCACCCACCAACTGAGTCATGATCTTAGGACTTGGGATCGAGTTATTTGCATTTTTCTAAAGAGGCACAAGAAATTCTAAAGGGAAGACAGATTTGTAAATACATGCCTAGGTGCATTTGCAGCCCTGCAGACATCAAGGCAAAACTGTGAGGTGAGAGCATTCTGCCTCTCTCTCCTGCACCTCCTCTCCAGCACAGTGCAAAAGCCCACAGAGCCCTTTCCCACCTCCAGGTTTTGGTTTCATCCCTGCTTTCTAAAAAGAGAAACAAAAATAAAGCTAGAGTCTAGATAATCTTCAGTTTGAAAGTTCCTAAGCAACAGATACTTTTCTGTTTATATTTTCCTGCTTCAAGATTAGCCTTTCCCTCTAGCACCAAGCGCATTTTGTAATTGAGTTCATCATGCCAGAATCTTGCCTAATATGTAGTAGGTGCTCAATAAACGTTTGAATGTGAATTATAAATGTGTAGAAGTAGTACTATATTCATAATTTCACATTAAATTAATTTTTAAGGGCCTGGATTTTTTCTCCAGTTAAAAAGAAAGTCCCTTTTGTGTCGATGTGTCGATAAATTAGTTTAGGAGAACATCTCTGCATACAAAAGAAATGAGGTGACTCTGGATCCAATATGGCAGTTTAGGAACAGGTCAAGATTGCACCTCCCAGTGAAAGCTCAGAGTCTGCTGCAGGTGATGCTCAGGCAAGCAGGGCCTGGAGTGGACCTCAGCAGACCTACAGCAGAGGGGCCAGACTGTCAGAAGGAAAACCAAGAAACAGAAATAACCTCATCATCAACAAACAGAACG
>NW_022440174.1:0-185 GCF_009761245.1 Sapajus apella
GGGAGGCCGAGGCGGGTGGATCACGAGGTCAAGAGATCGAGACCATCCTGGTCAACATGGTGAAACCCCGTCTCTACTAAAAATACAAAAAATTAGCTGGGCATGGTGGCACATGCCTGTAATCCCAGCTACTCAGGAGGCTGAGGCAGGGGAATTGCCTGAACCCAGGAGGCGGAGGTTGTGGT
>NW_022440174.1:285-7674 GCF_009761245.1 Sapajus apella
AAAAAAAAAAAAAAAAAAAAAAAAAAGGCACTTAAAATTATTTGACCTAATTTTATACAGTTAATGAAATCAATCAATATTTATTCTTGTCATGTTTAATTTACAGTTTTGAAAAACATGTTACCACATTTCCACTTTTTATTAACACTACGATTGTATCTTCTTTAGAATGAAATCCCAATAAAGGCCATACTTTTGTTTTCTCATTCCTATCTTACCCACTCACCATTAATCTCATATTAGAGAATACTTAGGCAACTACTAAAAATAAAAAATAAATGTGTTATTCTCATATCTAAGATTTATTACAGTTAAAATAGATATGGAAATATTTATTCTGAACTCTTTTCTTATTTTCTATGTATGCATGCACATATATATAGATCTGCCTTATCTACGTTTATCAATCTATATATCTATGTCTGCCCAAATATCATATCATCTATTTGTCTATCTAGCCCCTATCTTTTCTTTACACATCTTTCTAGACAAAGCAATATCAGCTTCCAGTTCATGACAATGGTTTTATCCTATGTGTTTATCACACTCTCTGGACTTCACATTTTCATTGCAGTAAAAACAAAAATGTACAGAAGGGAAAAGTTTAATAATATCACTAAAAACCAGAGGCAAACACAAAAAAGTTTTCATAAATATGAAGAAACAAGATTACCCTAGTGAGGAGATTAAAGCAGAAGCTACAGTCTAGAGCACTCATCTGAGAATGTTAGAATTCTTTTCTATCAGAGAAGTCACAGATTTCTATGGCAAATATGGGATGTAGATCAGAAAACAAGTTGATTAATCCATGGATTATTTATTTAACAATGTTGCAGAAAACATTTTCCCACTTCCGTCTCTATATTAAATGTGTACCAGAGTGGTTTATCTCCAAGCTATCACCAAAAGGATAATATCTGAATTAATTGAGGTAGAAAACCTAGGCTATCCATATCAATTTTAGCTAGAATCAGGGTGGAGTCAAGGGAAAGGTGACTCTCTTGCCTGCTCCTCAGTCATACATCCTAAAATGTAGCCTGCCTATCAACACACCATACATGTATGTACACAGACCTTTCAGTCAACCCTTTCTTTCAAAAGAGGATTTGTCTGGGAAACAGACCTATACAAAGGCAGAAGCAAACCTGGACAACAGCACTCTGCCCTCTGCCCTTTCTTCCATAAATATTGATACATAATCAAGAATAAATTGGTAATGAAGATCTACCAAACATAAAATTGAAGGACTAAAAGATGAACAGACCAAACATTTAAACTTTAGGAAAAAAAAAAAAAAAGCAAACATTGGGGGATATTGAGAAGTTAAATTTAGTATTCCCAGAGAAATTTGAAGAAACAGAGTATCTTTTATTTAAAAAAAAAAAAAAAAATAGGCTACCAAAAGCAACAACGTCAATTCTTGGTAAAGGGCATCCTTTGTGAGTAGAACACTTGCTGGAAAGGAGAAGTCAGAATTGTAGTTATCTTTTACTTTACCCAAAAGATGCATTTTACCAGAATGGGGCACAAGTGAGCATTCTCAGGTGCTGGAAATGTTCTATACCTTGATCAGTGTGATGGTTACATGGGAATATATGTATGTGTAAAAATTCATGGAGTTCTATACCTTAGGTTTTTCTATATCTTTTAGGAGCATTTAAAAAATTAAAAAGTACAAAATAAAACTCAAAATAAAACTTAGAAGATACAGAATAATCCATGTTGTCTGACATCAGCCTCAAGAGAGCAGCAAATAGTAGATAGAAAATAATAATTTTTAAAAAGTAGTAGCAGAAAATTCAAGAAGAGTTATCAGGCCAAAAGTACAAAAGAAGATCAATTTAAAAGTTCCATTCTTGTGAAAGTTTAGAGCATTAATAATAGAAACAAGATTTTATAGTCTTCCAAAAAGAAGATAACTAATTAAAAAGAATGAAAATCAGATTGCCATTAAAATTTCCTTAGCCATATTTTACACTAGAACAAAATCAATGCTTTCAGTGTGATAAGAGAAAATATTTTGAATCAAATTTTATTATCAGACAACCCATTTATTATCAAGTGTGATGGCAAACAAAATATATTTCTAGGTATAAGAAGATTCAAAATTTAATTCCTTTTTATCTTTTTTTTTAAGTTACTTTGGATTGAGGTAGAACAAAAAAAGTACTTCTTAAGCACATAGAATACAAGACTATTTCACAAATAATGTGAATAAAAGAAAAGAGAATTTGTTTTTTCAGAACGTATAAACAGCCATATTGTCCAAATAGGAATCCATTCAAAATATGGCATGAATTTGTACAACTGCTAGAATTGAAGCTGAGACTTCAGCTTGATGTGTTCTTCAAGTAGCAGAGGTTGAATGAGAGGCTTAAATTCCTCCTCTAGATTAAACCATGTTACTTGTTTGAAAATGAAAAATACATAATTATGATATTGTTAAATTGTATCAGTTAATCATTTTACAAATGTGCCAATTACCAAAGCATATATAAAATATAAGTACAATTATAGAAGTTTATTTACACAAAGACATGATATACACATGTATGTGTTAAATATTATCAATGTAAAAGTAATTAAATAGCTTATAAAGACTGAGAGGAAAGGGGGATTAGAGGTGAGGGAAAAGGTAGAGAGCTGACCGTTATCTTACACTGAATGCAGTCAGTACATCCTGGCTAAATTTCAAGTAACAGGAAATAGAGGTTCAGACATATTTTATTTAAAGGTATAAATCCAACCAATATAATTTATTAGAAATAAAAACATAACTACTTGGAATTTGGGATTGGAACAGGAAGAGAAAAGTTTGTATAAATAAAATAAATTCCTCATTTTCAAATTAGAAAGTTAGAAAACATTACATAAGTTGATGAAATAAAAATGAGACATAAGCATATTATTTAGAGATAAAAAGGAAAATATCAAAAAAACTCTTTTTAAAAAAAAAGCAGGACATGATTATTTCCTAGAGAATGGCTACAGGAATAAAGTAAAAATTGTTTGAATTAGTTATCATGTGCATTTGTTAATTTTATAATAGTTATTATTATGATAAAAAAGCTGTAAAATGAAAGAAGATGTTATACCTCTCTCTTTAGCCAAAGAAACCAACAAACAGCTGCTTAAGTAGAAACTGTTCTGTTACCTTCATTGGGCTTGCAAAATATGGACCTGCTCTACGCCTCTCAAACAACCTATATTTAGACACATTATTTTGATCTCTTTGGGGTGAATTTGATCAAAATTGGAGACAATTTGCAATTTATTAATATTTCTTCTTCAAGCGACTATCTGACACACTGCAAACACTCAAAGGGTAAATATTGTGTCTTCTACTTTTTCTTCTTAGATGAATACTGAAAACTTCATTGGGTGCTACCTATGCCTGGCTTACTGAATGCATGGTTTTCAACAATATCAACCTTCCGATTATCTGACACCAATTCTTCCATAGTGAGCTTTGAGATATGAGCATTCCATGATACTTAATATCAATAACTCATAACACAAAATTAATGTCTTATTCTCTGCTATTTTTCTAAATACTACTGTCTTAAAAGCTCTTTCAGTTATGTTAGGTAATATTAAAAATGCAACTAGGTATCATTTGTCCCTATAGTTGTCAAGCTTGTATATATCAGAATGAAGATATACTCCACTGGACCCCTTCCTTACACCTTATACAAAAATTAACTCCAAATGGATTAAAGATTTAAACATAAGAACTAACACCATAAAAACCCTAGAAGAAAACATAGGCAAAACCATTCAGGACATAGGCACAGGCAAGGATTTCATGACTAAAACACCAAAAGCAATGGGAACAAAAGCCAAAATAGACAAATGGGACCTAACTAAACTTAAGAGCTTCTGCAGAGCAAAAGAAACAATCATTAGAGTGAACCAGCAACCAAAAGAATGGGGAAAAATTTTTGCAACCTACGCATCAGACAAAGGGCTAATATCCAGAATCTACAAAGAACTAAAACAGATTTACAGGAAAAAAACAAACCCATTCAAAAGTGGGTGAAGGATGTGAATAGACACTTTTCAAAAGAAGACAAATATGTGGCCAAAAAATATGAAAAAATGCTCATTATCACTGGTCATTAGAGAAATGCAAACCAAAACCACATTGAGATACCATCTCATGCCAGTTAAAATGGTGATCATTTAAAAATCTGGAGACAACAGATGCTGGAGAGGATGTGGAGAAAAAACAACACTTTTACACTGTTGGTGGGAGTGTAAATTAGTTCAACCATTGTGAAAGACTGTGTGGCGATTCCTCAAGGACCTAGAAACAGAAATTCCATTTGACCTAGCAATCCCATTACTGGGTATATATCCAAAGGATTATAAATCGTTCTATTATAAAGACACATGCACAGGTATGTTCATTGTGGCACTGTTTACAGTAGCAAAGACCTGGAACCAGCCCAAATGCCCATCAATGATAGACTGAATCAAAAAAAATGTGGCACATATACACCATGGAATATTATGCAGCCATAAAAAGCAATGATTTTGTGTCTTTTGTAGAGACATGAATAAACCTGGAAACCATCATTCTCAGCAAACTGACACAAGAACAGAAAACCAAATACTCCATGTTTTCACTCATAGGTGAGTGAAGAACAATGAGAACACTTGGGCACAGGGATGGGAACAACACTCACAGGGCTTGGTTGGGGGGTAGAGGGGAGGGGAGGGGGAGCAGCAGGGGATGTGGCAGGGAGGAGGGGGAGGGATAACACCGGGAGAAATGTCTGACGTAGGAGATGGTTGCTGGGGGGATGGAGACAGCAAACCACCATGACATGTATGCTCCTATGCAACAATCCTGCAGGATGCAGGATGTGCACATGTACCCCAGGGCCCAAATATAATTAAAAAAAAAATCATCTTGTGAACTTAAAAAAAATATGGATGCCAGAGTTTATCTAAGTAACGCTGAAATAAAATTTTTAGGAAAAAGCATAAGCATGTCTACTTTTAAAAAGCATAAAATATTAATGTGAACCTTCCATTAAAAATCATTTTTAAAGCAACAAGGGTGTTAAATAAAAATCATCAGATGAGTACACAGAAATTAATGACCAGGTTTTATTATTCAAAAAGAGAGAGAAAAACCAGTTTAAAAAGTAGAAAAGTATTTGGATTTTGTTTTGTCCATGACAATGAATGTAAAATATACAACTTTACAGTTACTCATTTTAAAATCAGAAAGGATGAACATAAATTCCATTCAATGGGCTGGGCATAGTGGCTCCTGCTTGTAATTCCAACATTTTGGGAGACTAAGAACAGTGGATAAATTGAAGCCAGGAGTTCAAGAACAGTATGGGCAACAAGGTGAAACCCTGTCTCTACAAAATACACAAAAATTCGCTGGGCATGGTGGTGTGCGCCTGTAGTCCCAGCTGCTCGCTGGTATCTAAGGTGGGAGTATCACCCGAGCCTGGGGAGGTTGAGACTACACGGAGTCATGATAGCATCACTTTACTTCCAGCCTGGATGACACAGTGAGACCTTGTCACAAATAAATCATAAATAAATAAATAAATTTAATAAAAATAAAGCACATTTTGAACTCCAAATCTCTATTATGTTGGTTAAAGAAAGAAGAATTTGAATGAGGGGAAAAACTGAATGAAGAAAAAAATAGAGGTTGAAGGAGAGAAGGAAGATGATAAACCAAAAAGGGAAAGAGAAAAAAGATGAGGGTATAATAAAAATACCCTTGATCCTTTAGCATACTTTCAGCTATAAGCAAAAGTGTTCTTCAGTGTTTTAATTTTTACTTTTAATTCTCAACATTTTAAGCATCATTCTTGTCACTTGTATTACTTCATTGCTATTATAACCTGGCAAAGTCTTTTTTGTTTGTTTGTTTTGTATCTCTTGTTCTCTCCAGGTTCTTTTGAGGGACGCAATGCATCTCCTCAAAGTGTTGCCCACATTCACTGATCCTGCAAACCTGTCAGCTCTAACGCATCCTCAGGCAATCTGTTGTTAAGCAAGAAGAAGGAAGAACTCTTGAGGCTGTGAAATAGTCAAGAGTTACATTAGGTCTTTCCCAGAATTTATTTTAAACACTGATCTTCCAACTTTCAGGAATGTGTAACAGCCTTCGAAAAGAAAGGACAAAGATACTAAAAGAAATACATTTATCAGCCTAAGAACTAAAAATTTGTATTACTTTATGAAACACTGCTTAGAAATATATACACTTTTTAAAAACTAAAATTTCACTTTATATGAGTTTCTATAGCCTTTTCCTTTTTATTAGACTTTAATTTCTGGGGTACATGTGCAGAATGTGCAGGTTTGTTACATAGGTATACATGTGCCATGGTGGTTTGCTGCACCCATCAACCCGTCATCTACATTAGGTATTTCTCCTAATGCTATCCCTCCCCTTGCCCCTCACACTGACAGACCCCAGTGTGTGATGTTCCCCTCCCTGTGTCCATTTGTTCTCATTGTTCAGTACCCACTTATGAGCAAGAACATGTGGTGTTTGGTTTTCTGTTCTTGGTTAGTTTGCTGAGAATGATGGCTTCCCGCTTCATCCATGTCCCTGCAAAGGACATGAACTCATCCTTTTTTATGGCTGCATAGTATGGCCAAATATATGTGCCACATTTAATTTGGAGTTTTTGTAAAGTCTTCAATATATAGCTCAATTTCCATTTTATCCAATGTAAAATAAATAAAATCCTTCATCAACTGTTATATATCATGAAATGTACTTCTATTAAATACAGATTAATTCACAGGTCAATAATCATCTTGGCCTTTCTCGTTACAATTCGTGCTCCACATTTTAAAGCTGTTGACCCTGTGGAGATGATGTAACCTCTCTGAGCCTAAGATTCCTAGTTTAAAAAATGGAGTTAATAATCATGCTCCTCCGAAGAGTGGTTCAGATTGCGATGGTTAAGTGTGCACAAAGTGCTTAAGAGAAAGAGTTTGCACATAATGAACATGTATACATGGAGCTCATAAGATTATTAACTTGCCTCATCCTTCCATTTTAATTCCTTGCTATAGCTAATTTTTTCATGCTTCCATAATTAAAATACATTAATTACATTAAATTAGTATATTTCCATTTATAGGAATGTATTAGCCTTTAAACATGAAGCATTTCTTATGTGCATGTAATATTAAACAGAGATTTCGTTTCGTGTTGTGAGTCAAGGAGAAGTCCTGGAGCTAGAAAGCCTGGGTTTTGAATATTGGCTCTACCACTTACTAGTCAATTGATCTTGGACAACCCAGTAAAGCAACTTTTCTGAGTCCAATAATGTTGACGCATTTAGGACATTAGTTATTTTGTAAAATGTAATTTTAAATAATACAAAAGCTCCCTAG
>NW_022440175.1:0-1971 GCF_009761245.1 Sapajus apella
ATACAGCGAGGTAGAAATAGGTTTCTTCTTAAAGCTGCATTTGGATATTCCTAAGTGAATGGGAGTATAGGATGTAATGAGAAATATCTGGCTCTAAAACAACAACGGGGCTATGTAGCAGAATGATTGTCAACGTGTATATTCAACTTACAGAGGTAAACAGATGTGTGAATGTTGCAGTTCAGAAACACTTTCTTTGTAGAATCTGGAAAGAGATATTTCCAGCCATATACAGGCGCATAAGAATTAGCAGTAAGATCGAATCTAAACCAGAGGAGAAACGTCTGTTTCAATCTTCTCTGCTGTGTGTTCGTTCATCTTAGGAAGTTACATCAATGTTTAGTTTCAGCGGTTTAGAAACACGTTTCTTCTAAAGGCTGTGTTTGATATTCCTGAGTGTGTGGGCGTATAGGACGTAATGAGAAATATCTTTCTCTAAAACAAAAACGGAGCTATGTTGCAGAATGATTGTCAAGGTGCATATTCAAGTTTCAGAGCTGCGTTTGGATATTCCTGAGTGTATGGGAGTATAGGGTGTAATGAGAAATATCTGGCTCTAAAACAAAAACGGAGCTATGTAGCCGAATGATTGTCACGGTGAGTATTCACCTTAGAGAGATAAACAGATGTGTGAATGTAGCAGTTCAGAAACCCTTTCTTTGGAGAATCTGGAAGGACACATTTCCAGGCATATACATGCTCATAAGAATTAGCGGTAAGATCGCATCTAAAACACAGGAGATACGTCAGTTTCACACTTCTCTGCTGTGTGTTCGTTCACCTGGGGAAGTTGCATCTATGATTGGACTCAGCGAGTTAAAAAAACGTTTCTTCTAAAAGCTGCGTTTGGATATTCCTGAGTGAAAGGGAGTATAGGATCTCATGAGAAATATCCGGCACTAAAACACAAACGGAGCTATGAAGCAGAATGATTGTCAAGGTGTATATTCAACTTACAGAGATAAACAGATGTGTGAATGTAGCAGTTCAGAAACCCTTTCTTTGGAGAATCAGGAAAGAGATCTTTCCAGCCATACACAGGCTCATAAGAATTAGCGGTAAGATGGCGTGTAAACCATAGGAGAAACGACTGTTTCTAACTTCTTGCTGTGAGTTCGTTCACCTTAGGAAAATACATCGATGTTTAGATTCAGCGAGTTAGAAACAAGTTTCTTCTAAAAGCTGCGTTTGGATATATCTGAGTGAATGGGAATATACGGTGTAATGAGAAATATCTGGCTCTAAAACAAAAACGAAGATATGTAGCAGAATGACTGTAAAGGTGTGTACTCAACTTACAGAGTTAAACGGATGTGTGAATGTAGCAGTTGAGAAACCCTTTCTTTGTAGAACTTGGAAAGAGATATTGCCAGCCATATACAGGCTCATAAGAATTAGCAGAAAGATCACGTCTAAACCACAGGAGAAAAGTCTCTTTCAAACTGCTCTTCTGTGTGTTCGTTCATAGTAGCAAGTTGCATCTGTGATTAGATTCAGCGAGTGAGATAAACGTTTCTCCTAAAAGCTGCGTTTGGATATTCCTGAGTCCTTGAGAGTATAGGATGTAATGAGAAATATCTGGCTCTAAAACAAAAACGAGGCTATGTAGCAGAATGATTGTCAAGGTGTATATTCAACTTACAGAGTTAAACAGACGTGTGAATGTAGCAGTTCAGAAACCATCTCTTTGGATATTCTGGAAAGAGATATTTCAGGCCATATACAGGCTCTTAAGAATTAGCGGTAAGATCGCGTTTAAAGCACAGGAGAAACGTCTGTTTGAAACTTCTCTGCTGTGTGTTCGTTCCGCTTAGGAAGTTGCATTTATGATTAGAGTCAGCGAGTTAGAAACGCGTTTCTTCTAAAAGCTGCGTTTGGATATTCCTGCGTGAATTGGAATATACAATGTAATGACAAATATCTGGCTCTAAAACAAAAACGGAACTAGCTATGTAGCAGAATGATTATCAA
>NW_022440175.1:1981-7674 GCF_009761245.1 Sapajus apella
AAGCCCTTTCTTTGGAGAATCTGGAAAGAGATATTTCCAGCCATGTACAGGCTCATAAGAATTAGCGGTAAGATCCAATCTAAACCACAGGAGAAACGTCTGTTTCAAATTTCTCTGCTGTGTGTTCACCTTAGGAAGTTGCATCTATGATTAGATTCCTCGAGGTAGAAAGACGTTTCTTCTAAAAGCTGCGTTTGGATATTCATGAGTCAATGGGAGTATAGGATGTAATGAGAAATATCTTCCTCTAAAAGAAAAACGGAGCTATGTAGCAGAATGATTGTCAAGGTGTATATTCAAGTTGCACTGCTAAGCAGATGTGTGAATGTAGCAGTTCAGAAGCCCTTTCTTTGGAGAATCTGGGAAGAGATATTTCCAGCCATATACAGGCTCATAACTATTAGAGGTAAGACGGAATCTAAACCACAGGACAAACGTCGGTTTCAATCTTCTCTGCTGTGTGTTCGTTCACCTTAGGACGTTGCATCTACGATTAGATTCAGCGAGTTAGAAACACGTTTCTTCTAAAAGCTGCGTTTTTATATTCCTGAATGAAAGGGAGTATAGGATGTAATGAAAAATATCTGGCTCTAAAACAAAAGCGGAGCTATGTAGCAGAATGATTGTCAAGACGTATATTCAATTCAGAGAGTAAGCAGAAGTGTGAATATAGCAGTTCAGAAACCCTTTCTTTGGAGAATCTGGAAAGAGATGTTTCCAGCCATATAGAGGCTCAAAAGAATTAGCGCAAAGATCCCGTCTAAACTACAGGAGAAACGTCTGTTTTAAACTTCTCTGCTGTGTGTTCGTTCACCTTAGGAAGTTGCATCTATGTTAAGATTCAGCGGGTTAGAAACACGTTTCTTCTAAAGGCTGCGTTTGGATATTCCTTAGTCAACAGGAGTAAAGGATGTAATGAGAAATATCTGTCTCTAAAACAAAAACGGAGCTATATAGCAGAATGATTGTCAAGGAGTATATTCAACTTAGAGTGTTAAAGAAATGAGTGAACGTAGCAGTTCAGAAAACCTTTCTTTGGAGAATCTGGAAAGAGATATTTCCAGCCATATAGAGGCTCATAAGAATTAGCGTTACGATCGCGTCTAAACAACGGGAGAAACGTCTGTTTTAAAGTTCTCTGCTGTGTGTTCGTTCATCTTAGGAAGTTGCATCTATGTTTAGATTCGGCGTGTTAGAAACACTTTTCTTCTAAAAGCTGCGTTTGGATATTCCTGAGTCCATGGGAGTATAGGAAGTAATGAGAAATATCTGGCTCTAAAACAAAAACGGGGCTATGTAGCAAAACGATTGTGAAGGTGTGTATTCAACTCACAGAGTTAAACAGATGTGTGAATGTAGCAATTGAGAAACCCTTTCTTTGGAGAGTTTGGAAAGACATATTTCCAGCCGTATACAGGCTCATAAGAATTAGCGGTAAGATGGAATCTAAACCACAGGAGAAACGCCTGTTTCAATCTTCTCTGCTGTGTGTTCGTTCATCTTAGGAAGTTGCATCTATGCTTAGATTCAGCGAGTTAGAAACACGTTTCTTCTTAAAGCTGCGTTTGGATATTCCTGAGTCAATAGGGGTATACGTTGTAATGAGAAATATCTGGCTCTAAAACAAAAACGGAGCTATGTAGCAGAATGATTGTCAAGGTGTATATTCAACTTACAGAGTTAAACAGATGTGTTAATGTAGCAGTTGAGACACCTTTACTTTGGAGAATATTTAAACAGATTTTTCCAGCCATAAACAGCCTCTTAAGAATTAGCGGTAAGATCGAATCTAAACCACAGAAGAAACGTTTGTTTCAAACTTCTCTGCTGTGTGTTCTTTCAACTTAGGGAGTTGCATTATGATTAGATTCAGCGACTTAGAAAGACTTTTTTTCTAAAAGCTGTGTTTGGATATTCCTGTCTCAATAGGAGTTTAGGATGTAAAGAGAAATATGTGGCTCTAAAACAAAAACGGAGGTATATAGCAGAATGATTGTCAAGGAGTATATTCAACTTTGAGTGTTAAAGAGATGTGTGAACGTAGCAGTTCAGAAACCCTTTCTTATGAGAATCTGGAAAGAGATATTTCCAGCCATATACAGGCTCATAAGAATTAGCGGTAAGATCGCGTCTAAACCACAGGAGAAACGTCTGTTTTAAAGTTCTCTGCTGTGTGTTCGTTCACTTTAGGAAGTTGCATCTGTGTTTAGATTCAGCGGGTTAGAAACACGTTTCTTCTAAAAGCTTGGTTTGGATATCCCTGAGTCATGGGAGTATAGGATGTAATGAGAAATATCTGGCAATAAAACAAAAACGGAGCTATGTAGCTGAATGTATATCAAGGGGTATATTGAATTACAGAGTTAAACATATGTGTGAATGGAGCAGTTGAGAATCCCTTCCTTTGGAGAATCTGGAAAGAGATATTTCCAGCAATATACAGGCTCATAAGAATTAGCGGTAAGATCGAATCTATACCAAGGAGAAATGTCTGTTTGAATCTTCTCTGCTGTGTGTTTGTTCGCTTTACAAAGTTGCATCTATGTTTAGATTCAGCTGGTTAGAAACACGTTTCTTCTAAAAGCTGTGTTTGGATATTCCTGAGTCAATGGGAGTATTGCATGTAATGAGAAATATCTTTCTCTAAAACAGAAACGGGGCTATGTAGCAGAATGATGATCAATGTGTATGTTGACCTTACAGAGTTAAACAGATGTGTGAATGTAGCAATTGAGAAACCCTTTCCTTGGACAATCTGGAAAGAGATATTTCCAGCCATATACAGGCTCATAAGAATAAGCGGGAAAATGGAATCTAAACCACAGGAGAAACGTCTGCTTCAATCTTCTCTGCTGTGTGTTCATTCACCTTAGGAAGTTGCATCTATGATTAGATTCTGCGAGTTAGAATCACGTTTCTCCTAAAAGCTGCGTTTGGATATTCCTGAGTGAATAGGAGTATAGGATGTAAGGAGAAATATCTTTCTCTAAAACAAAAACGGAGCTATGTAGCAGAATGATTGTCAAGGTGTATATTCAACTTACAGAGTTAAACAGATGTGTTAATGTAGCAGTTGAGACACCCTTACTTTGGAGAATCTGGTAACAGATATTTCCAGCCATATACAGGCTCATAAGAATTAGCGGTAAGATGGCGTCTAAAACACAGGAGAAACGTCTGTTTTAAAGTTCTCTGCTGTGTCTTCGTTCACCTTAAGAAGTTGCATCTATGTTTAGATTCAGCGGGTTAGAAACACGTTTCTTCTAAAAGCTGTGTTTCGATGTTCCTGAGTCAATGGGAGTATGGGATGCAATGAGAAATACCTTTCTCTTAAACAAAAACGGGGCTATGTAGCAGAATGATTGTCAAGGTGTATGTTCACCTTACAGAGTTAAACAGATATGTGAATGTAGCAGTTGAGAAACCGTTTCTTTGGACAATCTGGAAAGTGATATTTCCAGCCATATACAGGCTCTTAAGAATTAGTGATAAGGTCGCGTCTAAACCACAGGAGAAACGTCTCTTTAAAACTTCTCTGCTGTGTTTTCGTTCACATTAGGAAACTGCATCTATGTTTAGATTCAACGAGGTAGAAACACATTTCTTCTAAAAGCTGCGTTTGGATATTCCTGAGTCCATGGGAGTGTAGGAAGTAATGAGAAATATCTGGCTGTAAAAGAAAAACGGGGCTATGTGGCAGAATGATTGTCAAGGCGTATATTCAACTTAGAGAGTTAAACAGATGTGTGAATGTAGCAGTTCAGAATCCCTTTCTTTCGATAAACAGGAAAGAGATATTTCCAGCCATATACAGGCTCATAAGAAATAGCGCAAAGATCGCGTCTAAAGTACAGGAGAAACGTCTGTTTTAAACTTCTCTACTGTGTGTTCGTTCAACTTAGGGAGTTGCACCTATGATTTGATTCAGCGAGTTAGAAACACGTTTCTTCTAAAAGCTGTGTTTGGATATTCCTGAGTGAATGGGAGTATAGGATGTAATGAGAAATATCTGGCTGTAAAACAAAAACGGAGCTATGTAGCAAAATAATTGTCAAGGTGTATATTCATCTTACAGAGTTAAACAGATGTGTGAATGTAGCAGTGGAGAAACCCTTTCTTTGGACAATCTGGAAAGAGATATTTCCAGCCATATAGAGGCTCATAAGAATTAGCGCAAAGATCGCGTCTAAACTACAGGAGAGACGTCTGTTTTAAACTTCTCTGCTGGGTGTTCATTCACCTAAGGGAGTTGCATCTTTGTTTAGATTCAGCGAGTTAGAAACACTTTTCTTCTAAAAGCTGCGTTTGTATATTCTGGAGTCCATGGGAGTATAGGAAGTAATGAGAAATATCTGGATCTAAAACAACAACAGGGCTATTAAGCAGAATGATTGTCAAAGTGTATATTCAACATACTGAGGTAAACAGATGTTTGAATGGAGCAGTTGAGAAACCCTTTCTTTGGAGAGTTTGGAAAGCGATATTTAAAGCCATATACAGGCTCTTAGGCATTAGCGGTAAGATTAAATCTAAACCACAGGATAAATGTCTGTTTCAAACTTCTCTGCTATGTGTTCGTTCACCTTAGGAAGTTGCATCTATGATGTGATTCAGTGAGTTAGAAACACGTTTCTTATAAAAGCTGCGTTTGGATATTCCTGAGTGAATAGGAGTATAGGATGTAATGAGAAATATCTTTCTCTAAAACAAAAACGGAGCTATATAGCAGAATGATTGTCAAGGAGTATATTCAACTTAGAGTGTTAAAGAGATGTGTGAATGGAGCAGTTCAGAAACTCTTTCTTTGAACTATCTGGAAAGAGATATTTTCAGCCGTATACACGCTCATAAGAATTAGCGGTAAGATCGAATCTAAACCACCGGAGAAACGTCTGTTTCAATCTTCTCTGCTGTCTGTTCGTTCACTTTGGGAAGTTGCATATATGTTTAGATTCAGATGGTTAGAAACACGTTTCTGCTAAAAGCTGTGTTTGGATATTCCTGAGTCAATGGGAGTATAGGATTTAATGAGAAATATCTGGCTCTAAAACAACAACGGAGCTATGTAGCAAAATGATTTTCAAGGTGGATATTCAACTTACAGAGTTAAACAGATGTGTGAATGCAGCAGTTGAGAAATCCTTTCTTTGGAGAATCTGTAAAGAGATATTTCCAGCCATATACAGGCTCATAGGAATTAGCGGTAAGATCGCGTCTAAACCACAGGAGAAACGTCTCTTTCAAAGTGCTCTTCTGTGTGTTCGTTCACATTACGAAGTTGCATCTATGATTAGATTCAGTGAGTTAGAAACACGTTTCTTCTAAAAGCTGTGTGTGGATACTCCTCAGGCAATGGGATTATAGGATGTAATGAGAAATATCTGGCTCTAAAACAAAATCGGAGCAATGTAGCAGAATGGTTGTAAAGGTGTATATTCAACCTACAGGGTTAAACAGATGTGGGAATGTAGCAGTTTAGAAACCCTTTCTTTGGAGAATCTGAAAAGAGATATTTCCAGCCATATACATGCTCATAAGAATTAGCTTTAAGATCTCGTCTAAACCACAGGAGAAACATCTCTTTCAAACTGCTCTTCTGTGTGTTCGTTCATTTTAGGAAGCTGCATCTATGATTAGATTCAGCGGGTTAGAAACACGTTTCTTCTAAAAGCTGTGTGTGGATATTCCTCAGT
>NW_022440176.1:0-7673 GCF_009761245.1 Sapajus apella
AGGGAGGTCTGCAGAGAGTCCACCACCCGTAGGTGGTTGCGCTTGGCTTGTTCCATCTCCTCGTCCTTCTCTGCCAGCTTCCGCTCGATCTCTGCCTTGATCTGGTTGAACTCCAGCTGGGCCCGGAGGATCTTGCCCTCCTCGTGTTCCAGGGAGGCCTGGGAAGGGGTGGGGGAGGGGATGTGGGCAGACAGTCAAGGCACAGGGCAGGGTGGGAAGGGAGGTTGAGAAGATACAGGGTGTCAGCCAGGACTATGGCCCAGAGAAGAAGAGCTGAGAGGAGATGGGGAGGTGGGATCTGCACCCCGTGCCCACCACGGTGCTGTTGGGGAGAAAGTGCTGGACTCCCTGGGCTTCCTCTGTCAAGGAAAGGGTTTGGACCTCACAACTGCCAGACCATCCAGCACTAACATTGCATAAATTCCTGACCTGTCTAAAGTATTATAGAAAAGGGAGGAATATTTATAACCACAAATTCAAATTTTTAATTTTGTTTTCCAGGTCTCTCACCCTTTCCTGAGAAAAGTTAGAAGCCCAGAAAACTCAGGGCTATTCCTAGATGCTTAAAATTGAAGAGTAACATAAAGTGCTTAAATGTGTTCCCCCATTTAATCTTTATAATAATCAAGTGTAAAATTGTATGAGGTGTGTTATAGTTAATTTCATTCTACAGATGAGAGAACGCAGGCAGAGAGAGATTAAAGATCTTGCCCAATGACACAATGGAAGTCCTCAAGCTGTGTTCCAACTCAGGCCTGTGTGACTCTGGAGCCCATGCTCCTACCCATTGTCTAAGTGGTTATTATCATGGCCAGATTCTAACTTTTAAAACCTGGTAGGAAACAAAACCTTTGGCCTCTAATCAGACATTTTCCTTTGGAATGACCTCAGCTTTGGATGTAGTCCTGGGTAGTAGATAGTGGGTACATGACTTTGAACAAAGAATATGGAGCAAACAGATTTTATCTTGTGGTCAGGGTCACCCCCAGGTGAGGGAGAAGTGGGAGGGAGTGACAGACTGTGGATGGGGTGCAGGAACTCTCAGCCCTCACCTCTGCCTCCTCTAGGGCTGACTGCAACTCCAGCTTCTCGACCTCCAGCTGTTTGCGGACCTTCTCCAGCTCATGCACATTCTTTCCTCCTTCCCCCAGCTGCTCAGTAAGGTCTGAGATTTCCTCTGGGGAGAAGAGGGCCAGAAAGCTCAAAGCCTGTGTTCTCTCTGTCCCAGCATGGCCCTCCCACCCACCAGCCCATCTGTGGCCTCTTGAGCCCCCGCACACCCTGAAGGTTCTTGTTCTCCCGCTTGAAGGTCTCCAGGTGCTCCAGGGACTCCTCGTAGGCGTTCTTGAGCTTGAAGAGCTCAGTACTGAGGGAGCGTGCCTCCTTCTGCGAGGACTCCAGCTCTGACTGCGACTCCTCATACTTCTGCTTCCACTCAGCCAGGATCTGTCCGGGAACAAGGCACACTCTTCAGCCCCACAGCCTCAGCCCCCTGGCCCTACTGCTTCCCAGCACCTCAGCCCCTAGCCTCAGCCCCATGTCCAAGATCTGTCCCTGGCTCCCAGCCTGGACTCAGGCCTCCTCTCCCACCTCCAAGGAGGACAGCTCTGGCCTCGCCCTGAAGCCCTCATGCCCCCTTGCCCTGCGTGCTGGCTGTGGCCCCCACCCATGGCCCACCTTGTCGAAGTTCCTCTGCTTCTTGTCCAGGGCTGCAGCAGCTGCATTGGATCGCTCCACATCCACCATCAGGTCCTCAATCTCGTTCTGTAGCCGGTGCTTGGTCTTCTCCAGCGAGGAGCACTTGGCATTAACAGCCTCCACGGCCTCCTCAGCGTCCTGCAGCCGCTGGGCCAGCTTCTTCCTGCCCAGGTGAAGGTGGAGGGTGTGTGTGTGACTCCACTGGGCAACAGTGGAGCTTTGGGTGGACCTCCTCCCACCTCCTCCCTGTATCTCCTTAAGATACGATAAGTCCAGCCTAGAGGGAGCTGAGCCTGCTGGCGCCTGAAACAGAGTCCACCAGCATGGGCTGCCCGGGCATCCTCCCTACCTGCAGTGGCATCTGGGTGTCAGTGGCCCCTGCCCTTGCCCTCTACACAGGCTGATCGACGGTAGCTCCTCTGACCAACAAGCTTTTTGCTCGTCTTATACGTGAGCATCAGGTATAACCCGGGCCAAAAGCTCGCCCGTCACAGGAAGTGGGTCAGGGCCAGCCAGGTTCACAGAGCAAAGGATCCAGGCTTTCTTCCAAGCGCCTCTGTTGCCCTCTGAGTTCCTCCTGTCTCTCCAGCTCCTTCTCATGATCACTCTGCCTATCCCCACCCCAGGTCCTCTCGCTCCTTCCTGTCTGAGAGCCAGGTTAAAGGGGCATCTGGAGCTCACTTGGCCTCCTCGAGCTCCTCAGTCCGCTGGATGGCGTCCGTCTCATACTTGGTCCTCCACTGGGCCACCTCCGAGTTGGCCTTGGACAGGATGCGCTGCAGCTCGGCCTTGGCCTCCGTCTCCTCCTCGTACTGCTCCCGCAGCAGGTCGCAGTCATGCCGGGCCGACTGCAGTGCGTGGGCCAGGGCGTTCTTTGCCTGGGGAGGGGTGGGCACCAGGAGGTAGGAGGGACTCCCTGTGCCCCATTCTCCAGATCCTTCTCTTGTCTAGTACTTCAACCAAGCCTAGCCTTATTCAGCATGCGGGCTGATGTGGAAACTGTCCGAGGGGTTTCCCAGTTTGCCCACCCCATCCTCTTACAACTAAGGAAAGAGGCATTAGATGATGCTTAGCTGCAGGACAGAAGCTAGACTGGAGGCTCTTTCCCTTGCAGAGGACTCTCTCCAGCCCCAGGCTCCATTTTTGGTGTTGAGGTGAATGCCCCAGGGCTGCCGTCAAGCCCGCCTACCTTCCTGCCTGGGCCTCACCTTGCCCTCCTCCTCCAGCTGCCTTTTGAGGTCCTCCATTTGCTGGGTATAGGAGAGCTTCCCCCGGGTCAGCTGCGAGATTAGCGCCTCCTTTTCTTCTAGTTGCCGGGCCAACTCTCCTGGAGGCGAAATGAGGGGCTTGTGGGCCATTCCACAAGTCATGTCCTACTCTAGGCAGGCAGGGCTGATTAGGGGCACCCACCATTCTCTGTCTGCAGCTTGGCTCGCTGGGTGGTGAAGTCGTTGAGGGAGCGTTGGGCCTCTTCTAGCTTCATGCGGTACTCATTGGCCTGGTCCTCCAGCATCCGAGACACTTTCTCCAGGTTTGCCTTCAGGAAGCAAGGGACAGGAAGGGTGAGTGTGGGAGGGGCTGAGTCGACCAGAGGAAGGAAAAGAGGGTCAGAGATGGGGAATGCCAGAGGGCAGGAGGGGGACACAGAAGGTGTGGGAGGGCGCAGTCTGAAGAGGAATTTGAATTAAAGATGGGAGGAAGATGGAGATAAAGATGTAGAGGAGAGCCAGAGAGGAGGCAGGGGAGAGAGGAAGAGAGACCAAAGGGTGACAAAGGGAATGAAAATGACAAAGGAAATGGCAGACAGAGACAGGAGGTGTGGGGGAGGCTCCGCTGTGCAGGGGAGAGGGCAAGAAGAGGCTGAGCAGAGCCTGCCTTGGCCTTGATGATATGCTCCATGTTGGAGGTGACATCGTCCAGCTCCAGCTTGAACTCGCTCTTCTCCTTCTCCAGCTTCTGCTTCACCCGCTGCAGGTTGTCGATCTGCTCGCCCAGCTCGGCCACACTGTCGGCATGCTTCTTGCGCAGAGCCGCGGCAGTGGCCTCATGCTGCAGCGTGGCCTCTTCCAGGTCCCGCCGCATCTTCTGAAACTCGGCCTCACGCTTCTTGTTCATCTCGATCTGCACAGACGTGGCCCCGCCAGCCTCTTCCAGCCGCTCGCTGATCTCTTCCAGCTCCCGGGACAGGTCTGAGCGCAGCTTCTCCACCTTGGCCCTGGCGGTGCGCTCGGCCTCCAGCTCCTCTTCCAGCTCCTCGATGCGTGCCTGGGCCGGACACAAAGGGTTTAGACCCACCGTCTGGACCCCTCCGCTGGAATCCCTCTGGGCTCTAAAAGGCTACCAGGCACTCAGGTACCTCTCGAGTAGTGGTTCTTAACTAGGGGCAATTTTGTGCTCCAGGGAATTGTTGGCAATGTCTGATTGTCATGATTTGGTGGGGCTTGCTACTGGCATTTAGAGGGTAGAGGCTAGGGATGGTGCTAAACATTCTATAATGCATAGGTCATCAATAGGAATTTGGTTGAAGCCAAATCTTCAGGGCATTTCCTGAGGGCATCTCAGGCCCAGTCTGAGCATCTACAGCCCTGAATCGTGAGAATCTGTTTTGAGCGGCATCCTGGGATCCTGTTAGATCAAGAATTTCAGAGTCTCCAGATTTACTAGGCTGTGTTCCACTATCCATAAGACACGAAAGTGGATACTTGTATTTTACAAATATTTGCGACAATATGCCTCGAAGCAATCAAATACCTTTGCAACTCTCCAAGTTAACCACAGTCCCAATTAGCTGTATTCCTCACTCTCCAGGGCTTCCTGTGTTTATGCCCCGGGCTGAGTTTCAACATGATTGCTCTCTTTTCAGACCAGGAAAGTGGTCTGAAAAGTGCTCTCTTTCAGAGCAGGATGCTCTCCTGTTCACTTCATCTCCTCATCCTCTTCAAATGCTCCTGCCTCACTTTTCTGGTCTTAGCCTTGGTCTTGACTAAATTGTAAGAATATCCTATCTACCACTTTGGTCTGTTGTCTGGTTAGCTAGGAGCAAAGCGGGGTTCAGTGGGGATCCCTTCTCCTGGGGTTATGGACAGCTTTAATGGACTGTTCATGGATGGGTCCTTGGAGCAGCAGAGAGACCACCATGCCTCTGCTCCTAGGGTGGAGAAGGTGGTACTTCTGAACAAGATCTTGGGCATGGAGGAGGAGCCACAGCCTATTGCCAATACCTCATGAGATTTACGGGACTGTTATCCTGGGTCCAAGAGGCCAAAGAAGTTGCCCAGACCCCGGGTAGAAGAGCATGAGGATGGCCCAGTGGTCTATCTAAAATCCAGAAGGGGCATCCAAGAAGATAGGAAGTCAAATTATTACTGAAGGCAGGCCAGTCCCCGTGCAGCCCCAGAGGAGTGGAATTGTGTTCATATATTACTTGCAGCCTGGGCCATGGGCCTCAAGTGCAGAGGGGAGACTACCTCATTCTACCAACCACAGTCTGCCCCAAAATGAGAGGACAAGGTCTTGCCCCCGTAGCTGAGTTCCTGTTGCCCTTGGGGTCACTATATCCAGACCTGGCCATGTAGCTTCTGTAGCTATAAAATGGGGATGGCAGTCCCTGCCTTGTGGACTTCCAAGGGTCTTCTGCCAACCCCGATACTAAAAGCACATTGAAGTCTGAGTTTCATTAAAGCTAAGGGAGACTATAGCTGTTCACTCAATCCTAACTTGCAGAGGAATGAGAAGGCTATGGAGGAGACACAATACATTCTTAGGCTATTGGCTGGTTGACTCTCTAAACTGGGCTATATTAAAATGATGCTTATATAGTGTTTCCTAGTTGACAAAGTGGTTTCAAATACATTATCTCCTCTGGTCCTGTGTGATAGGTATTGTCAGTCTCATTTTATAGGAGAGATGAGAATCTGAGGATCAGGGAGGGTAAATGATTTGCTCAAGGTTGTAGGAATTGGCTCCTATCATGAGTGCCCTATGGCGACTCAGCCTGGGTTAGTGGCTGGGGTTAGTACCAGGAAGAATATGAACAGAACAGCTCACAGGAAGGTGCTCCTTGAAGGTTTTTTTACCCCCCACATTCAGAGGGCAGAACTACTAGAGCAAGGGTTAGAGGAGAATAGAGCCCTATCATTTGTCTTAGAGCAGAAACACTATGAGGCAGAGCAGATCTCAAAAGAAGCCCTTTAGTAGGTATGACTCCCCCTTCTCAAATAGTTTTGCTCACATACTGTATTCTTGCTCTATGGGGGAAGGCTCGTGTTCCTGAGGGACTGTAAGTCAGGGATGGTTGGGTCTGTGAGGCTGCCTGGAGTTCCAGATATTGTGTAGAACCCTAAGCAGCTGCTGTAGCTTCAGTCACCTCAGGGCTGTTGAGCTTCCACGTTCCTGCACTGAGAAGAATGTTACCTGGTTTTCCTTCAGTTTCTTTTGCAGCTGAAGGGCCAGTGCCTGCTCATCCTCAATCTTACTGTTCAGCTGATTAATGTCAAACTCCTTCCTGCAGGAGAAGGGTGGAGGTGGGGAAGGGAGAGGTGGCCTTCCTTCCTCTGGGGCTCATTCTCTTCTTGGCCTTCGCATGCCAGAATCAGCATGTCCCCATCCTCCCACCAGCCCAGAGAGTGGAGAAAGAGGGCTGTGATTGACTTCATTCCCAGTGTGCCCACGGCAACTGTGGGCAGTGGGGGTGCAGCACCCCGCACTCTATCCACCAGGCCAGACACCTCCATTAGCCCCTCCTGGCCACCACAGTCTCCTACTTTTTGAGCTTTTCGTCCAGCTGCTGCTTGTCATTCTCCAGGTCCATGATGCTCTCCTGGGTCAGCTTTAGGTCACCCTCCAGTTTCCGCTTAGCTCGCTCCAGGTCCATGCGCACCTTCTTCTCTTGCTCCAGGGATCCCTCCAGCTGAAAGAGAGAAGGAAAAAAGCAATGTGTGGAATACATGAAATCCATAGAGCGTGCTCTTTTGTCTCCTTCCAAACTTAAAGTCCAGTGGGATTGGAAGTCAAACCAGTAGAGAAATCCTGCAAGAACAAAGGTTTCAGAGACCTACCCTAGTGTAGAGCAAAAAAGCTCAAAGGGCCACAGAAGTTAATTTAGGGATCAGGACTTTCTGGGCCATTGGTGTTGCCTGCAAAATCTTGCTCTGAGAGAGGGAACAGGGTTCTTACTACTCACATCATCCACCTGCTGCTCCAGCTTGACCTTAGACTTGGACAGGCTGTTGACCTTGTCCTCCTCGGCCTGAAGGTCATCCAGGGCCTGCTGGTGGGCCTCTTGTAGAGCTTTCTTCTCCTTAGTTAGCTTGGCAATGATCTCATCCAGCCCAGCCATCTCCTCTGTTAGGTTCTTCACCTGCCGACCAAGAACCCATCTCCTTTAAAGTCAAAGATCACCAGCTTGGAGACATCTATGGGGAGCTCCCTGCCAAGGACCAGGACTACATTTTGGTCTGGGAGTCTTGAGGAGACCTGGGCTGGAGCCACAGGGAGCTGCCCTCACCTTGTTCTCTGTTGCGTGCTTCTCCTTCTCCACCTTGGCCAGTGTCAGCTCCAGGTCATCGATGTCTTTCTTGAGCTCTGAGCACTCGTCTTCCAGCTTGCGCTTCTTGGCAGTGAGCTCAGCGTTCATCTCCTCCTCGTCCTCCAGCCTCTCGTTCATCTCCTTCACTTTGGCTTCCAACTGAATCTTGTTTTTGATCAGCTGGTCACAGCGCTCCTCGGCATCATTGAGGTTGTCTTGTTCCTGGGAGAAGAGAACAGGGAGGAAGCTGATGGTTAGAGAGGAGATCTAGGGTCTTAAAAAGAGCTGGTACTCCTTGACTCCCAGCCCCTGGTTGTGAGATGGGCTATAATCTAGGGGAGGGGAGAGGAGGGCTGAAGAGATAATCACGTGGCCTCACTGCCTGCACTTGGAGCTGCAGATCGTTCTTCTCCTGCAGCAGGGACACCATCTTCTCCTCCAGCTCCTT
>NW_022440177.1:0-7673 GCF_009761245.1 Sapajus apella
AGGGAGGTCTGCAGAGAGTCCACCACCCGTAGGTGGTTGCGCTTGGCTTGTTCCATCTCCTCGTCCTTCTCTGCCAGCTTCCGCTCGATCTCTGCCTTGATCTGGTTGAACTCCAGCTGGGCCCGGAGGATCTTGCCCTCCTCGTGTTCCAGGGAGGCCTGGGAAGGGGTGGGGGAGGGGATGTGGGCAGACAGTCAAGGCACAGGGCAGGGTGGGAAGGGAGGTTGAGAAGATACAGGGTGTCAGCCAGGACTATGGCCCAGAGAAGAAGAGCTGAGAGGAGATGGGGAGGTGGGATCTGCACCCCGTGCCCACCACGGTGCTGTTGGGGAGAAAGTGCTGGACTCCCTGGGCTTCCTCTGTCAAGGAAAGGGTTTGGACCTCACAACTGCCAGACCATCCAGCACTAACATTGCATAAATTCCTGACCTGTCTAAAGTATTATAGAAAAGGGAGGAATATTTATAACCACAAATTCAAATTTTTAATTTTGTTTTCCAGGTCTCTCACCCTTTCCTGAGAAAAGTTAGAAGCCCAGAAAACTCAGGGCTATTCCTAGATGCTTAAAATTGAAGAGTAACATAAAGTGCTTAAATGTGTTCCCCCATTTAATCTTTATAATAATCAAGTGTAAAATTGTATGAGGTGTGTTATAGTTAATTTCATTCTACAGATGAGAGAACGCAGGCAGAGAGAGATTAAAGATCTTGCCCAATGACACAATGGAAGTCCTCAAGCTGTGTTCCAACTCAGGCCTGTGTGACTCTGGAGCCCATGCTCCTACCCATTGTCTAAGTGGTTATTATCATGGCCAGATTCTAACTTTTAAAACCTGGTAGGAAACAAAACCTTTGGCCTCTAATCAGACATTTTCCTTTGGAATGACCTCAGCTTTGGATGTAGTCCTGGGTAGTAGATAGTGGGTACATGACTTTGAACAAAGAATATGGAGCAAACAGATTTTATCTTGTGGTCAGGGTCACCCCCAGGTGAGGGAGAAGTGGGAGGGAGTGACAGACTGTGGATGGGGTGCAGGAACTCTCAGCCCTCACCTCTGCCTCCTCTAGGGCTGACTGCAACTCCAGCTTCTCGACCTCCAGCTGTTTGCGGACCTTCTCCAGCTCATGCACATTCTTTCCTCCTTCCCCCAGCTGCTCAGTAAGGTCTGAGATTTCCTCTGGGGAGAAGAGGGCCAGAAAGCTCAAAGCCTGTGTTCTCTCTGTCCCAGCATGGCCCTCCCACCCACCAGCCCATCTGTGGCCTCTTGAGCCCCCGCACACCCTGAAGGTTCTTGTTCTCCCGCTTGAAGGTCTCCAGGTGCTCCAGGGACTCCTCGTAGGCGTTCTTGAGCTTGAAGAGCTCAGTACTGAGGGAGCGTGCCTCCTTCTGCGAGGACTCCAGCTCTGACTGCGACTCCTCATACTTCTGCTTCCACTCAGCCAGGATCTGTCCGGGAACAAGGCACACTCTTCAGCCCCACAGCCTCAGCCCCCTGGCCCTACTGCTTCCCAGCACCTCAGCCCCTAGCCTCAGCCCCATGTCCAAGATCTGTCCCTGGCTCCCAGCCTGGACTCAGGCCTCCTCTCCCACCTCCAAGGAGGACAGCTCTGGCCTCGCCCTGAAGCCCTCATGCCCCCTTGCCCTGCGTGCTGGCTGTGGCCCCCACCCATGGCCCACCTTGTCGAAGTTCCTCTGCTTCTTGTCCAGGGCTGCAGCAGCTGCATTGGATCGCTCCACATCCACCATCAGGTCCTCAATCTCGTTCTGTAGCCGGTGCTTGGTCTTCTCCAGCGAGGAGCACTTGGCATTAACAGCCTCCACGGCCTCCTCAGCGTCCTGCAGCCGCTGGGCCAGCTTCTTCCTGCCCAGGTGAAGGTGGAGGGTGTGTGTGTGACTCCACTGGGCAACAGTGGAGCTTTGGGTGGACCTCCTCCCACCTCCTCCCTGTATCTCCTTAAGATACGATAAGTCCAGCCTAGAGGGAGCTGAGCCTGCTGGCGCCTGAAACAGAGTCCACCAGCATGGGCTGCCCGGGCATCCTCCCTACCTGCAGTGGCATCTGGGTGTCAGTGGCCCCTGCCCTTGCCCTCTACACAGGCTGATCGACGGTAGCTCCTCTGACCAACAAGCTTTTTGCTCGTCTTATACGTGAGCATCAGGTATAACCCGGGCCAAAAGCTCGCCCGTCACAGGAAGTGGGTCAGGGCCAGCCAGGTTCACAGAGCAAAGGATCCAGGCTTTCTTCCAAGCGCCTCTGTTGCCCTCTGAGTTCCTCCTGTCTCTCCAGCTCCTTCTCATGATCACTCTGCCTATCCCCACCCCAGGTCCTCTCGCTCCTTCCTGTCTGAGAGCCAGGTTAAAGGGGCATCTGGAGCTCACTTGGCCTCCTCGAGCTCCTCAGTCCGCTGGATGGCGTCCGTCTCATACTTGGTCCTCCACTGGGCCACCTCCGAGTTGGCCTTGGACAGGATGCGCTGCAGCTCGGCCTTGGCCTCCGTCTCCTCCTCGTACTGCTCCCGCAGCAGGTCGCAGTCATGCCGGGCCGACTGCAGTGCGTGGGCCAGGGCGTTCTTTGCCTGGGGAGGGGTGGGCACCAGGAGGTAGGAGGGACTCCCTGTGCCCCATTCTCCAGATCCTTCTCTTGTCTAGTACTTCAACCAAGCCTAGCCTTATTCAGCATGCGGGCTGATGTGGAAACTGTCCGAGGGGTTTCCCAGTTTGCCCACCCCATCCTCTTACAACTAAGGAAAGAGGCATTAGATGATGCTTAGCTGCAGGACAGAAGCTAGACTGGAGGCTCTTTCCCTTGCAGAGGACTCTCTCCAGCCCCAGGCTCCATTTTTGGTGTTGAGGTGAATGCCCCAGGGCTGCCGTCAAGCCCGCCTACCTTCCTGCCTGGGCCTCACCTTGCCCTCCTCCTCCAGCTGCCTTTTGAGGTCCTCCATTTGCTGGGTATAGGAGAGCTTCCCCCGGGTCAGCTGCGAGATTAGCGCCTCCTTTTCTTCTAGTTGCCGGGCCAACTCTCCTGGAGGCGAAATGAGGGGCTTGTGGGCCATTCCACAAGTCATGTCCTACTCTAGGCAGGCAGGGCTGATTAGGGGCACCCACCATTCTCTGTCTGCAGCTTGGCTCGCTGGGTGGTGAAGTCGTTGAGGGAGCGTTGGGCCTCTTCTAGCTTCATGCGGTACTCATTGGCCTGGTCCTCCAGCATCCGAGACACTTTCTCCAGGTTTGCCTTCAGGAAGCAAGGGACAGGAAGGGTGAGTGTGGGAGGGGCTGAGTCGACCAGAGGAAGGAAAAGAGGGTCAGAGATGGGGAATGCCAGAGGGCAGGAGGGGGACACAGAAGGTGTGGGAGGGCGCAGTCTGAAGAGGAATTTGAATTAAAGATGGGAGGAAGATGGAGATAAAGATGTAGAGGAGAGCCAGAGAGGAGGCAGGGGAGAGAGGAAGAGAGACCAAAGGGTGACAAAGGGAATGAAAATGACAAAGGAAATGGCAGACAGAGACAGGAGGTGTGGGGGAGGCTCCGCTGTGCAGGGGAGAGGGCAAGAAGAGGCTGAGCAGAGCCTGCCTTGGCCTTGATGATATGCTCCATGTTGGAGGTGACATCGTCCAGCTCCAGCTTGAACTCGCTCTTCTCCTTCTCCAGCTTCTGCTTCACCCGCTGCAGGTTGTCGATCTGCTCGCCCAGCTCGGCCACACTGTCGGCATGCTTCTTGCGCAGAGCCGCGGCAGTGGCCTCATGCTGCAGCGTGGCCTCTTCCAGGTCCCGCCGCATCTTCTGAAACTCGGCCTCACGCTTCTTGTTCATCTCGATCTGCACAGACGTGGCCCCGCCAGCCTCTTCCAGCCGCTCGCTGATCTCTTCCAGCTCCCGGGACAGGTCTGAGCGCAGCTTCTCCACCTTGGCCCTGGCGGTGCGCTCGGCCTCCAGCTCCTCTTCCAGCTCCTCGATGCGTGCCTGGGCCGGACACAAAGGGTTTAGACCCACCGTCTGGACCCCTCCGCTGGAATCCCTCTGGGCTCTAAAAGGCTACCAGGCACTCAGGTACCTCTCGAGTAGTGGTTCTTAACTAGGGGCAATTTTGTGCTCCAGGGAATTGTTGGCAATGTCTGATTGTCATGATTTGGTGGGGCTTGCTACTGGCATTTAGAGGGTAGAGGCTAGGGATGGTGCTAAACATTCTATAATGCATAGGTCATCAATAGGAATTTGGTTGAAGCCAAATCTTCAGGGCATTTCCTGAGGGCATCTCAGGCCCAGTCTGAGCATCTACAGCCCTGAATCGTGAGAATCTGTTTTGAGCGGCATCCTGGGATCCTGTTAGATCAAGAATTTCAGAGTCTCCAGATTTACTAGGCTGTGTTCCACTATCCATAAGACACGAAAGTGGATACTTGTATTTTACAAATATTTGCGACAATATGCCTCGAAGCAATCAAATACCTTTGCAACTCTCCAAGTTAACCACAGTCCCAATTAGCTGTATTCCTCACTCTCCAGGGCTTCCTGTGTTTATGCCCCGGGCTGAGTTTCAACATGATTGCTCTCTTTTCAGACCAGGAAAGTGGTCTGAAAAGTGCTCTCTTTCAGAGCAGGATGCTCTCCTGTTCACTTCATCTCCTCATCCTCTTCAAATGCTCCTGCCTCACTTTTCTGGTCTTAGCCTTGGTCTTGACTAAATTGTAAGAATATCCTATCTACCACTTTGGTCTGTTGTCTGGTTAGCTAGGAGCAAAGCGGGGTTCAGTGGGGATCCCTTCTCCTGGGGTTATGGACAGCTTTAATGGACTGTTCATGGATGGGTCCTTGGAGCAGCAGAGAGACCACCATGCCTCTGCTCCTAGGGTGGAGAAGGTGGTACTTCTGAACAAGATCTTGGGCATGGAGGAGGAGCCACAGCCTATTGCCAATACCTCATGAGATTTACGGGACTGTTATCCTGGGTCCAAGAGGCCAAAGAAGTTGCCCAGACCCCGGGTAGAAGAGCATGAGGATGGCCCAGTGGTCTATCTAAAATCCAGAAGGGGCATCCAAGAAGATAGGAAGTCAAATTATTACTGAAGGCAGGCCAGTCCCCGTGCAGCCCCAGAGGAGTGGAATTGTGTTCATATATTACTTGCAGCCTGGGCCATGGGCCTCAAGTGCAGAGGGGAGACTACCTCATTCTACCAACCACAGTCTGCCCCAAAATGAGAGGACAAGGTCTTGCCCCCGTAGCTGAGTTCCTGTTGCCCTTGGGGTCACTATATCCAGACCTGGCCATGTAGCTTCTGTAGCTATAAAATGGGGATGGCAGTCCCTGCCTTGTGGACTTCCAAGGGTCTTCTGCCAACCCCGATACTAAAAGCACATTGAAGTCTGAGTTTCATTAAAGCTAAGGGAGACTATAGCTGTTCACTCAATCCTAACTTGCAGAGGAATGAGAAGGCTATGGAGGAGACACAATACATTCTTAGGCTATTGGCTGGTTGACTCTCTAAACTGGGCTATATTAAAATGATGCTTATATAGTGTTTCCTAGTTGACAAAGTGGTTTCAAATACATTATCTCCTCTGGTCCTGTGTGATAGGTATTGTCAGTCTCATTTTATAGGAGAGATGAGAATCTGAGGATCAGGGAGGGTAAATGATTTGCTCAAGGTTGTAGGAATTGGCTCCTATCATGAGTGCCCTATGGCGACTCAGCCTGGGTTAGTGGCTGGGGTTAGTACCAGGAAGAATATGAACAGAACAGCTCACAGGAAGGTGCTCCTTGAAGGTTTTTTTACCCCCCACATTCAGAGGGCAGAACTACTAGAGCAAGGGTTAGAGGAGAATAGAGCCCTATCATTTGTCTTAGAGCAGAAACACTATGAGGCAGAGCAGATCTCAAAAGAAGCCCTTTAGTAGGTATGACTCCCCCTTCTCAAATAGTTTTGCTCACATACTGTATTCTTGCTCTATGGGGGAAGGCTCGTGTTCCTGAGGGACTGTAAGTCAGGGATGGTTGGGTCTGTGAGGCTGCCTGGAGTTCCAGATATTGTGTAGAACCCTAAGCAGCTGCTGTAGCTTCAGTCACCTCAGGGCTGTTGAGCTTCCACGTTCCTGCACTGAGAAGAATGTTACCTGGTTTTCCTTCAGTTTCTTTTGCAGCTGAAGGGCCAGTGCCTGCTCATCCTCAATCTTACTGTTCAGCTGATTAATGTCAAACTCCTTCCTGCAGGAGAAGGGTGGAGGTGGGGAAGGGAGAGGTGGCCTTCCTTCCTCTGGGGCTCATTCTCTTCTTGGCCTTCGCATGCCAGAATCAGCATGTCCCCATCCTCCCACCAGCCCAGAGAGTGGAGAAAGAGGGCTGTGATTGACTTCATTCCCAGTGTGCCCACGGCAACTGTGGGCAGTGGGGGTGCAGCACCCCGCACTCTATCCACCAGGCCAGACACCTCCATTAGCCCCTCCTGGCCACCACAGTCTCCTACTTTTTGAGCTTTTCGTCCAGCTGCTGCTTGTCATTCTCCAGGTCCATGATGCTCTCCTGGGTCAGCTTTAGGTCACCCTCCAGTTTCCGCTTAGCTCGCTCCAGGTCCATGCGCACCTTCTTCTCTTGCTCCAGGGATCCCTCCAGCTGAAAGAGAGAAGGAAAAAAGCAATGTGTGGAATACATGAAATCCATAGAGCGTGCTCTTTTGTCTCCTTCCAAACTTAAAGTCCAGTGGGATTGGAAGTCAAACCAGTAGAGAAATCCTGCAAGAACAAAGGTTTCAGAGACCTACCCTAGTGTAGAGCAAAAAAGCTCAAAGGGCCACAGAAGTTAATTTAGGGATCAGGACTTTCTGGGCCATTGGTGTTGCCTGCAAAATCTTGCTCTGAGAGAGGGAACAGGGTTCTTACTACTCACATCATCCACCTGCTGCTCCAGCTTGACCTTAGACTTGGACAGGCTGTTGACCTTGTCCTCCTCGGCCTGAAGGTCATCCAGGGCCTGCTGGTGGGCCTCTTGTAGAGCTTTCTTCTCCTTAGTTAGCTTGGCAATGATCTCATCCAGCCCAGCCATCTCCTCTGTTAGGTTCTTCACCTGCCGACCAAGAACCCATCTCCTTTAAAGTCAAAGATCACCAGCTTGGAGACATCTATGGGGAGCTCCCTGCCAAGGACCAGGACTACATTTTGGTCTGGGAGTCTTGAGGAGACCTGGGCTGGAGCCACAGGGAGCTGCCCTCACCTTGTTCTCTGTTGCGTGCTTCTCCTTCTCCACCTTGGCCAGTGTCAGCTCCAGGTCATCGATGTCTTTCTTGAGCTCTGAGCACTCGTCTTCCAGCTTGCGCTTCTTGGCAGTGAGCTCAGCGTTCATCTCCTCCTCGTCCTCCAGCCTCTCGTTCATCTCCTTCACTTTGGCTTCCAACTGAATCTTGTTTTTGATCAGCTGGTCACAGCGCTCCTCGGCATCATTGAGGTTGTCTTGTTCCTGGGAGAAGAGAACAGGGAGGAAGCTGATGGTTAGAGAGGAGATCTAGGGTCTTAAAAAGAGCTGGTACTCCTTGACTCCCAGCCCCTGGTTGTGAGATGGGCTATAATCTAGGGGAGGGGAGAGGAGGGCTGAAGAGATAATCACGTGGCCTCACTGCCTGCACTTGGAGCTGCAGATCGTTCTTCTCCTGCAGCAGGGACACCATCTTCTCCTCCAGCTCCTT
>NW_022440178.1:0-7670 GCF_009761245.1 Sapajus apella
AAGAAGAAAAAAGGGCTGGGCACAGTGGGTCACACCTGTAACCCAGCATTTGAGGATGCTGAGGTGCACAGATCACTTGATTGCAGGAGTTCGAGACCAGATTGAGCAAGATGGCAAAATCCCATTTTACCAAAAACACAAAAAATTATCAAGGTGTGGTGATGTGCACCTGTGGTCCAAGGTATTCAGGAGGCTGAGGTGGGAGGATCCCTTGAGCCCCTGAAGGGTTAGGCTGCAGCAAGCTGTGGTCATATTGCTGCACTCCAGCCTCGGTAACAGAGCGAGACCTGATCTCAGAAAAGAGAGAGAGAGAGAGGATAAAACGGCTTGGCACAGTGGCTCACACCTATAACCTAGCATTTTTTGTGGCCCGGATGGGTAGGTCACTTGAGTTCAGGAGCTCTAAACTAGAATGAGAAACATGGTCAAGCCCCACCTCTATCAAAAATACAAAAACTTAGCCAGGCATGGTGGTGTCCAACTTGGTCCCAGACACTCAAGAGGCTCAGTGGGATGGTCATGTGAGCCCAGGAAGTTGATACTGAATCAAGCCATGGCCACACCACTCCACTCCAGCCATGGTGACAGAGAGAGACCTGATCTCAGGGAAAAGAAAAAGAAAGAAAGAAGGAAAAAGAAAGAAAAAGAGAGAGAGAGGGAGGAAGGAAGGAAGGAATGAAAGAAGGAAGGAAGGAAGGAAGGAAGGAAGGAAGGAAGGAAGGAAGGAAGCAAGGAAGGAAGGAAGGAAGGAAGGAAGGAAGGAAGGAGGGAAGGAAGGAAGGAACGAAAGAAAAAAATGGGCTGGGCATAGTGGCTCACGCTTGTAATCCAGCACTTTGGGAGGCTGAGGTGGGCAAATCATTTGAGTTCACAAGTTTGAGACCACACTGGGAAACATGGCAAAACCCAATCTTTACCGAAAATACAAAAAAAAGTAGCCCCAATCTTTACCAAAAATACAAAAAAATTAGCCAGGTGCGGTGGTGTGCACCTGTGGTCTCAGCTATTCAAGAGGCTGAGGTGGGAGGATCGCTTGAGCCTAGGAGGTTGCCCCACAGTACTCCAGCCTGGGTAACAGAGTAGAACCTAATGTTAAACACAACAAAACAAAAGAAACAAAAAGAAAAATGGACTGGGCAGAGTGGCTCACACATGTAAACCAGCATTCATGTATTTTTGGTAAAATGGGGTTGTTTTTCTTCTTTCTTTCTTTCTTTTCATTCCTTCCTTTCTTTTTTCTTTCTTTCTCTTTCTTTCTTTCTCTTTCTTTTTTTCTTTCTTTCTTTCTTTTTCTTTCTTTCCTTTCTTTCCTTCCTTTTCTTTCCTTTCCTTTCCTTTCCTTTCTCTCTTTCCCTCTCTTTCTCCATTTCTCTCTTTGTTTCTCTCTTTCTCTCTCTTATATTTTTTTTAGATTAGGTCTCCTTCTTTTACTCACTGGAATCCAGCAGGGAGATCACAACATGCTGCAACCTCAAACTCCTGGACTTAAGTGATCCTCCCACCTGAGCTTCTTGAATAGCTGGGACCCCACAGGCACAATAACATGCCTGCGTCATATTTTGTATTTTGGGGAGTGATAGAGTTTTGCCATGTTGCCCAGTATGGCTTCAACTCCTGAATTCAAGTGGTCTGCCAACCTCTGCCTTTCAAAATTCTATGTTACAGGTGTGAGCCATTGTGCCCAGACCTTTATTTCTGTTTTCTTTTGTTTGTTTGTTTTGTTTTGACAGTAGGTCTCGCTCTGTTACCCAGGCTGGAGTGCAGTGGCGTGGCCACAGCTTGAGGTACCCACAACCTCCTGGGCCCAAGCCATCCTCCCACCACAGCCTCTTGAATAGCTGAAACACAGCTGCACGTTTTTTCCATATTTGGTACTGATGAGGTTTTGCCATGTTGCCCAGTCTGGTCTCGAATTTTCAAATTTAAGAATTCAAGTGATCTTCCCACTTTGGCCATCCATTCTGCTGTGTTACAGGCAGGAGCCACTGTGCCAAGCTTTTTTTTCCCGTTTTTTTTTGTAAGAGTATGTCTTGCTCTCCTATCCAGGCTGGAGTGCAGTAGCATGATCATGACTTGCTGCAGCCTGAACTTCCTGGGTTCAAGTGATCCTCCCACCTCAGCCTCTTGAATAGCTGAGACCACAGGTGCACACCACCACACCTGGCCAATTTTTTGCATTTTTAGTATATACTGGGTTTTTCCATGTTACCCAGTCTGGTCTGGAACTCCTGAAATCTAGTGATCTGTCCACCTGTGCCTCCCAAAGTGCTGGGTTACAGGCATGAGCCACTGTGCCTGGCCCTTTTCTTCTTCTGTTTTGTTTGTTTGTTTGTTTTATTTGACATTAGGTCTCCCTCTGTTGCCCTGGCTGGAGGGCAGTGGCATAATCACGGCTTCCTGCAGCCTAAGCCTCTTGGGTTCAAGTGATCTTCCCACATCAGTTTCCTGAACAGCTTAGACCACAAGGTGCACACCATCATGCCTGGCTAACTTTTTTTTTGTAGAGATGAAGTTTTGCCCTGTTGCCCAATCTGGTCTTAAACTCCTGAACTCAAGTGATCTGCTCACCTCAGCCTCCCAATGTGTTGGGTTACAGGTGTGAGCCACTGTGCCCAGTTTTTTCTTTTTCTTTTCTTTTTTTTTAGATTAGGTCTTGCTCTATTAACCAAGCTGGAGTGCGTGTTGCAGACTCAACCTCCTGGACTCAAGCAATCCCCTCACCTTAGCCTCTTAAATCACTGAAACCACAGCTGCACAATACCACACCCGGGTAACCATAAACCACAGGTGCACGCTCACCACACTGGGTAACCACCAAAAGGAAAAAGAAGAAAAAAGAGCTGGGTACAGTTTGGCACTTTGGGAGGCCAAGAAGGGCAGATCGCCTGTGTTCAGGAGTTTGAGATTAGGCTGGGCAACACAGCAAAACCCCACCTCTATCAAATATACAAAAATAAGCCAGGTGTGGTGGTGTGCACCTGTGGTCCCAGCTATTCAAGAGGCTGAGGTAGGAGGATCGCTTGAGCCCAGGAGGTTGAGGCTGCAGAAAGTGGTGATCACACCACTGCACAAGAGCCTGAAGTACAGAGACCTAATTTCAAAACAAAAAGAAGAAGAAGAAAAAAAATTGCTGGGCACAGTGGCTCAGGCCTGTAACCCAGCACTTTAAGAGGCCGAGGCAAGCAGATCATGTGAGTTCAGCAGTTTCAGACAAGACTGGGAAACATGGCCAAACTCCATCACTACCAATAATACAAAACATTTGCCTGCGTAACAGAGTAAAACCAAATTTTACCAAAATACAAAAGAAAAAAAAATGCTGGGCACAGTGGCTCATGCCTGCAACCCAGCTCTTTGAAAGGCTGAGGTGGGCAGATCACTTGAGTTCTGGAGCTTGAGACAAGACTGAGGAACACAGTAAACTATATCTCCACCAAAAATGCAAAAAAAGAGCCAGGCCTGGTGGTGTATACCTGTGGTCCCAGCTATTAAAAAGGCTGAGGTGGGAGGATTGCTTGAGCCCAGGAGGTTGAGTCTGCAGCAAGTGGTGATCACGCCACTGCACTCCAGCCTGGGTAACAGAGCAAGACCTAATATCAAAAAAAAAAAAAAAAAAAAAAAAAAAAACAGTGCTGGGCACAGTGACTCATGCCTGTAACCCACAAATTTTTGAGGCTGAGGTGGGCAGATCACTTAAGTTCTGCAGTTGGAGGTAACACTGGGCAACATGGCCAAACCTCATCTCTACCAAAAATACACAAAAATAGCCAGGCATGGTGGTGTGCACCTATGGTTTAAGCTACTGAAGAGACTGAGGTGGGAGGATCATTTGAGCTCAGGATGTTGAGGCTGCAGCAAGCTGTGACCATGTCACTGCACTCCACCTTAAGTAAGAGCAAGATACCTCTCTCTTTACACACACACACACACACACACACACACACACACACACACACACAAGGATTTATGAAAGAAGATACAATGCTGAGCACAGTTGCTCAGGCCTATTACCCAGCAATTTGGGAGGCCAAGGTGAGCAGACAGATGACTTGAGTTCAGGATGGCAAAACACCACCTCTACCAAAAATACAAAAAATTAGCCACATGTGGTGATGTACACTTGTGGTTCAAGGTATTCAAGAAACTGAGGTGGGAGGATGACTTGAGCACAGGAGGTTGAGGCTACAGCAAGTTGTGATCACATGCGTCACTCCAGCCCACATAAAGAGTGAAACCTAATCTTAAAAAAAAAGAAAGAAGATAAAAGGGCCATGCACAGAGGCTCACACCTGTAATCCAGCACTTTGGGAGGCTGAAGTGGGCAGATGACTTGACTTCAGGAGTTTGAGACAAGACTGGGCAACGTGGTGAAACCCCATCTCTACCCAAAATAGAAAAACTTAGCCTAGCATGGTGGTGTGTACCCGTGGTCTCAGCTATTCAAGAGGCTGAGGTGGGAGAATCACTTGAGCCCAGGAGGTTGAGGCCGCAGCAAGCCCTTATCCCACCACTACACTCCAGCCTGGGTAAAAGAATGAGATCTGATTTAAAAAGAAGAAGGAGAAGGAGAAGGAGAAGGAGAAGGAAAAGGGCTGGGCACAGTGGCTCACGCCCATACACAGCACTTGGGAGACAAAGGTGGGAGTGTCACTTAAGTCCACAAGTTTGAGACCAGACTGTGCACAGAGACTCAAACTTCTGAATAAACAGAGCAAGATCTAATCACAAAACCACCATCTCTATTAAAACCCCATCTCTATTACAGATACAAAACACCATGTCTAAGTGCAAAAACTTAGTCAGGCATGGTGGTGGGCACCTGTGGTCTCAGCAATTCGACAGGCTGCAGTGGGAGGATCGTTTGAGCCCAGGAGGTTGAGGCTACAGCAAGCCGTGCAGTCCAGCCTGGGCAACAGAGCGACACCTAATCTCACAAGAAAAAAAGAAAAAAGAATAATGGACTGGGCACAGTGTCTCACACCTGTAGTTCAGCATTTTGGGAGGCTGAGGTAGGCAGATCAACTGAGTTCAGGAGTTTGACACCAGACTGGGCAGCATGGGAAAACCCCGTCTTTACCATAAATACAGAAAAATTAGCCAGGCGTGGTGGTGTGCACCTGTGGTCTCAGCTATTCAAGAGGCTCAGGTGGGAGGATCACTTGAGCTAAGGCAGTTGAGGCTGCAGCAAGTCATGATCATGCCACTGCACAACAGCCTGGGTTACAGAACAAGACCTAATTTCAAAATAATTTTAAAAAGAAAGGAAAAGAAAAAAGGGCTGTGCATAGTGACTCATGTGTGTAACCGAGCACTTTGGGAGGCTGAGGTGGACATATCACTTGAGTTCAGGAGTTCAAGACCAAATTGGGCAACATGGCAAAACCTCATCTCTACCAAAAATCAAAAAAATTCACCAGGCATGGTGCTGTGCACCTGTGGTCCCAGCTATTCTAAAGGCTGATATGTATGGATCACTTGAGCCCAGGAGGTTGAGCTTTTAGCAAGCCGTGATGACATCACTGCACTCCAGCCTGTGTAAAAGAGTGCAGAAAGAAGAAAGAAAGAAGAAAGAAAGAAGAAAAGAAAGAAGAAAGAAAAAGATAGAGAAAGAAGAAAGAAAGAAAAAGAGAGAGAAAAAGAAAAGAAAGAAAGAAAGAAAGAAGAAGAGAAAGAAAGGAAGAAGAAGGAGGAGGAGGAGAAAGAAGGCAAGAAATAAGTCGAAGTCAAGGAAAGGAAAGAAGAAAGGAAAGGAGAGGGAAAGGAAAAGGAAAAAGGAAAGCAAAGGAAATGAAGGAGACAGAAACGACTGGATGACTGGGCACAGTGACTCATGCCTGTAACTCAGCACTTTGGGAAGCCGAGATAAGGGAATTACTTGAGTTGAGGAGTTGAGGACCAGTCTGTGTAACAAGGCAAAACCCCATCTCTACAAAAAATTAGCCAGGTGAGGTGGTGTGCATCTGTTGTCAGAGCTATTCAAGAGGCTGAGGTGGGAGGATCTCTTGAATCCTGGAGGTTGAGGCTGCAGCAAGCTAAAATCATGCCACTACACTCCAGCCTGGGTAACAGAGTGAGACCTCATACCCCCACCAAGAAAAAAAGGAAAAACATTCTTGGCACATTGGCTTATGCCTGTAACCCAGCGCTTTGGGAGGCTGAGGAGGGCAGATCACTTGAATACAGGAGTTGGAGACTAGATTAGGCACCATAGCAAAACCTCATCTCTACCAAAAATCCAAAAAACTAGCCAGGCATGGTGGTGTGCACCTGTTGTCCCAGCTATTCAAGAGACTATAGTGGGAGGATCATTGAGCCTAGGAGGTTGAGGCTGCAGCAAGCTGTGATCTAGTCACTGCACTCCAGTTTGGATAACAAAGTGAGGACGAAAAAAAATGAACAGAAAAGGCTGGGCACAGTGGCTCAAGCCTGTAAAACAGCATTTTAAAAGGCCAAAGTAGGCTGATCACTTGACCTCAAAAGTTTGAGACCAGAGTGGGAAGCATGACAAAACTTCATCTCTACCCAAAATACAATTAGCCAGGCATGTTGGTGTGCACCTGTGGTTCCAGCTATTCAAGAGGCTGAGGTGGGAGTGTTGCTTGAGCACAAGAGGTTGAGGCTGTAGCAAGCCGTGACCATGCCACTGCACTCCAGCCTGGATAACAGAGCAAGACCTAGTCTCAAAATAAAAACAGAAAAAAGAAAACAATAGGGCTGGGCACACCAGCTCATGCCTGTAGCACAGCAATTCGGAATGTCGAGGTGGGCAGGTCACTGAGTTCAGCAGTTGGAGACCAGACTGGGCAACATGGCAAACTCCAGCTGCACCAAAAATACCAACTATTAGCCAGGCGTATGGTGTGCACCTTTAGTCCCAGGTATTCACGAGGCTGAGGTGGGAGTATTGCCTGTGCCCTGGAGGTTGAGGTTGCAGCAAATCGTGATTGCACACTGCACTCCAGCCTCGGTAAAATAGCAAGACCGAATGTCAATAAAAACAGGAAAAAAAAAAAAAGGAAACAATAGGGCTAGGCACAGCGGCTCACAACTCTAACCCAGCAATTTGGAAAGCTGAGGTGGGGAGATCACTAGAGTTCAGGAGTTTGAGACCAAACTGGGCAACATGGCAAAACCACATTTGTGCCAAAAGTACAAAAAATTAGCCGGTCATGGTGGTGCACGCCTATGGTCTCAGCTATTCAAGAGCGTGAGGTGAAAGGACTGCTTGAGCCCACGAGGTTGAAACTGCAGCAAGCCGTGATCACGTCACTGCACTGCAGCCTGGGTAGCAGAACCAGTCCTAATCTGAAAAGAAACAAAAAAGAAAAATGAAAAAATAGGGCTGGGCACAGTGGCTCATGCCTGAAATCCAGCAATTTGGGATGACAAGGTGGGCAGATCACTTGAGTTAAAGAATTGGTGACCAGACTGGGAAACATGGCAGAACCCCATCTCTACCAAAAATACAAAAAATTAGCCAGACACGGTGGTGTGCACCTGTGGTCCAAGCTATTCAAGAGGCTGAGGTGGGAGGGTTGCTTGAGCCCACCAGGTTGAGGCTGCAGCAAGCCATGATCAGACCACTGCACTTTAGCTTGGATGACAAAGCAAAACCTAACTTAAACACACACACACACACACACACACACACACACACACACACACACACA
>NW_022440179.1:0-7670 GCF_009761245.1 Sapajus apella
AAGAAGAAAAAAGGGCTGGGCACAGTGGGTCACACCTGTAACCCAGCATTTGAGGATGCTGAGGTGCACAGATCACTTGATTGCAGGAGTTCGAGACCAGATTGAGCAAGATGGCAAAATCCCATTTTACCAAAAACACAAAAAATTATCAAGGTGTGGTGATGTGCACCTGTGGTCCAAGGTATTCAGGAGGCTGAGGTGGGAGGATCCCTTGAGCCCCTGAAGGGTTAGGCTGCAGCAAGCTGTGGTCATATTGCTGCACTCCAGCCTCGGTAACAGAGCGAGACCTGATCTCAGAAAAGAGAGAGAGAGAGAGGATAAAACGGCTTGGCACAGTGGCTCACACCTATAACCTAGCATTTTTTGTGGCCCGGATGGGTAGGTCACTTGAGTTCAGGAGCTCTAAACTAGAATGAGAAACATGGTCAAGCCCCACCTCTATCAAAAATACAAAAACTTAGCCAGGCATGGTGGTGTCCAACTTGGTCCCAGACACTCAAGAGGCTCAGTGGGATGGTCATGTGAGCCCAGGAAGTTGATACTGAATCAAGCCATGGCCACACCACTCCACTCCAGCCATGGTGACAGAGAGAGACCTGATCTCAGGGAAAAGAAAAAGAAAGAAAGAAGGAAAAAGAAAGAAAAAGAGAGAGAGAGGGAGGAAGGAAGGAAGGAATGAAAGAAGGAAGGAAGGAAGGAAGGAAGGAAGGAAGGAAGGAAGGAAGGAAGCAAGGAAGGAAGGAAGGAAGGAAGGAAGGAAGGAAGGAGGGAAGGAAGGAAGGAACGAAAGAAAAAAATGGGCTGGGCATAGTGGCTCACGCTTGTAATCCAGCACTTTGGGAGGCTGAGGTGGGCAAATCATTTGAGTTCACAAGTTTGAGACCACACTGGGAAACATGGCAAAACCCAATCTTTACCGAAAATACAAAAAAAAGTAGCCCCAATCTTTACCAAAAATACAAAAAAATTAGCCAGGTGCGGTGGTGTGCACCTGTGGTCTCAGCTATTCAAGAGGCTGAGGTGGGAGGATCGCTTGAGCCTAGGAGGTTGCCCCACAGTACTCCAGCCTGGGTAACAGAGTAGAACCTAATGTTAAACACAACAAAACAAAAGAAACAAAAAGAAAAATGGACTGGGCAGAGTGGCTCACACATGTAAACCAGCATTCATGTATTTTTGGTAAAATGGGGTTGTTTTTCTTCTTTCTTTCTTTCTTTTCATTCCTTCCTTTCTTTTTTCTTTCTTTCTCTTTCTTTCTTTCTCTTTCTTTTTTTCTTTCTTTCTTTCTTTTTCTTTCTTTCCTTTCTTTCCTTCCTTTTCTTTCCTTTCCTTTCCTTTCCTTTCTCTCTTTCCCTCTCTTTCTCCATTTCTCTCTTTGTTTCTCTCTTTCTCTCTCTTATATTTTTTTTAGATTAGGTCTCCTTCTTTTACTCACTGGAATCCAGCAGGGAGATCACAACATGCTGCAACCTCAAACTCCTGGACTTAAGTGATCCTCCCACCTGAGCTTCTTGAATAGCTGGGACCCCACAGGCACAATAACATGCCTGCGTCATATTTTGTATTTTGGGGAGTGATAGAGTTTTGCCATGTTGCCCAGTATGGCTTCAACTCCTGAATTCAAGTGGTCTGCCAACCTCTGCCTTTCAAAATTCTATGTTACAGGTGTGAGCCATTGTGCCCAGACCTTTATTTCTGTTTTCTTTTGTTTGTTTGTTTTGTTTTGACAGTAGGTCTCGCTCTGTTACCCAGGCTGGAGTGCAGTGGCGTGGCCACAGCTTGAGGTACCCACAACCTCCTGGGCCCAAGCCATCCTCCCACCACAGCCTCTTGAATAGCTGAAACACAGCTGCACGTTTTTTCCATATTTGGTACTGATGAGGTTTTGCCATGTTGCCCAGTCTGGTCTCGAATTTTCAAATTTAAGAATTCAAGTGATCTTCCCACTTTGGCCATCCATTCTGCTGTGTTACAGGCAGGAGCCACTGTGCCAAGCTTTTTTTTCCCGTTTTTTTTTGTAAGAGTATGTCTTGCTCTCCTATCCAGGCTGGAGTGCAGTAGCATGATCATGACTTGCTGCAGCCTGAACTTCCTGGGTTCAAGTGATCCTCCCACCTCAGCCTCTTGAATAGCTGAGACCACAGGTGCACACCACCACACCTGGCCAATTTTTTGCATTTTTAGTATATACTGGGTTTTTCCATGTTACCCAGTCTGGTCTGGAACTCCTGAAATCTAGTGATCTGTCCACCTGTTCCTCCCAAAGTGCTGGGTTACAGGCATGAGCTACTGTGCCTGGCTTTTTTTTTCTTCTGTTTTGTTTGTTTGTTTGTTTTATTTGACATTAGGTCTCCCTCTGTTGCCCTGGCTGGAGGGCAGTGGCATAATCACGGCTTCCTGCAGCCTAAGCCTCTTGGGTTCAAGTGATCTTCCCACATCAGTTTCCTGAACAGCTTAGACCACAAGGTGCACACCATCATGCCTGGCTAACTTTTTTTTTGTAGAGATGAAGTTTTGCCCTGTTGCCCAATCTGGTCTTAAACTCCTGAACTCAAGTGATCTGCTCACCTCAGCCTCCCAATGTGTTGGGTTACAGGTGTGAGCCACTGTGCCCAGTTTTTTCTTTTTCTTTTCTTTTTTTTTAGATTAGGTCTTGCTCTATTAACCAAGCTGGAGTGCGTGTTGCAGACTCAACCTCCTGGACTCAAGCAATCCCCTCACCTTAGCCTCTTAAATCACTGAAACCACAGCTGCACAATACCACACCCGGGTAACCATAAACCACAGGTGCACGCTCACCACACTGGGTAACCACCAAAAGGAAAAAGAAGAAAAAAGAGCTGGGTACAGTTTGGCACTTTGGGAGGCCAAGAAGGGCAGATCGCCTGTGTTCAGGAGTTTGAGATTAGGCTGGGCAACACAGCAAAACCCCACCTCTATCAAATATACAAAAATAAGCCAGGTGTGGTGGTGTGCACCTGTGGTCCCAGCTATTCAAGAGGCTGAGGTAGGAGGATCGCTTGAGCCCAGGAGGTTGAGGCTGCAGAAAGTGGTGATCACACCACTGCACAAGAGCCTGAAGTACAGAGACCTAATTTCAAAACAAAAAGAAGAAGAAGAAAAAAAATTGCTGGGCACAGTGGCTCAGGCCTGTAACCCAGCACTTTAAGAGGCCGAGGCAAGCAGATCATGTGAGTTCAGCAGTTTCAGACAAGACTGGGAAACATGGCCAAACTCCATCACTACCAATAATACAAAACATTTGCCTGCGTAACAGAGTAAAACCAAATTTTACCAAAATACAAAAGAAAAAAAAATGCTGGGCACAGTGGCTCATGCCTGCAACCCAGCTCTTTGAAAGGCTGAGGTGGGCAGATCACTTGAGTTCTGGAGCTTGAGACAAGACTGAGGAACACAGTAAACTATATCTCCACCAAAAATGCAAAAAAAGAGCCAGGCCTGGTGGTGTATACCTGTGGTCCCAGCTATTAAAAAGGCTGAGGTGGGAGGATTGCTTGAGCCCAGGAGGTTGAGTCTGCAGCAAGTGGTGATCACGCCACTGCACTCCAGCCTGGGTAACAGAGCAAGACCTAATATCAAAAAAAAAAAAAAAAAAAAAAAAAAAAACAGTGCTGGGCACAGTGACTCATGCCTGTAACCCACAAATTTTTGAGGCTGAGGTGGGCAGATCACTTAAGTTCTGCAGTTGGAGGTAACACTGGGCAACATGGCCAAACCTCATCTCTACCAAAAATACACAAAAATAGCCAGGCATGGTGGTGTGCACCTATGGTTTAAGCTACTGAAGAGACTGAGGTGGGAGGATCATTTGAGCTCAGGATGTTGAGGCTGCAGCAAGCTGTGACCATGTCACTGCACTCCACCTTAAGTAAGAGCAAGATACCTCTCTCTTTACACACACACACACACACACACACACACACACACACACACACACAAGGATTTATGAAAGAAGATACAATGCTGAGCACAGTTGCTCAGGCCTATTACCCAGCAATTTGGGAGGCCAAGGTGAGCAGACAGATGACTTGAGTTCAGGATGGCAAAACACCACCTCTACCAAAAATACAAAAAATTAGCCACATGTGGTGATGTACACTTGTGGTTCAAGGTATTCAAGAAACTGAGGTGGGAGGATGACTTGAGCACAGGAGGTTGAGGCTACAGCAAGTTGTGATCACATGCGTCACTCCAGCCCACATAAAGAGTGAAACCTAATCTTAAAAAAAAAGAAAGAAGATAAAAGGGCCATGCACAGAGGCTCACACCTGTAATCCAGCACTTTGGGAGGCTGAAGTGGGCAGATGACTTGACTTCAGGAGTTTGAGACAAGACTGGGCAACGTGGTGAAACCCCATCTCTACCCAAAATAGAAAAACTTAGCCTAGCATGGTGGTGTGTACCCGTGGTCTCAGCTATTCAAGAGGCTGAGGTGGGAGAATCACTTGAGCCCAGGAGGTTGAGGCCGCAGCAAGCCCTTATCCCACCACTACACTCCAGCCTGGGTAAAAGAATGAGATCTGATTTAAAAAGAAGAAGGAGAAGGAGAAGGAGAAGGAGAAGGAAAAGGGCTGGGCACAGTGGCTCACGCCCATACACAGCACTTGGGAGACAAAGGTGGGAGTGTCACTTAAGTCCACAAGTTTGAGACCAGACTGTGCACAGAGACTCAAACTTCTGAATAAACAGAGCAAGATCTAATCACAAAACCACCATCTCTATTAAAACCCCATCTCTATTACAGATACAAAACACCATGTCTAAGTGCAAAAACTTAGTCAGGCATGGTGGTGGGCACCTGTGGTCTCAGCAATTCGACAGGCTGCAGTGGGAGGATCGTTTGAGCCCAGGAGGTTGAGGCTACAGCAAGCCGTGCAGTCCAGCCTGGGCAACAGAGCGACACCTAATCTCACAAGAAAAAAAGAAAAAAGAATAATGGACTGGGCACAGTGTCTCACACCTGTAGTTCAGCATTTTGGGAGGCTGAGGTAGGCAGATCAACTGAGTTCAGGAGTTTGACACCAGACTGGGCAGCATGGGAAAACCCCGTCTTTACCATAAATACAGAAAAATTAGCCAGGCGTGGTGGTGTGCACCTGTGGTCTCAGCTATTCAAGAGGCTCAGGTGGGAGGATCACTTGAGCTAAGGCAGTTGAGGCTGCAGCAAGTCATGATCATGCCACTGCACAACAGCCTGGGTTACAGAACAAGACCTAATTTCAAAATAATTTTAAAAAGAAAGGAAAAGAAAAAAGGGCTGTGCATAGTGACTCATGTGTGTAACCGAGCACTTTGGGAGGCTGAGGTGGACATATCACTTGAGTTCAGGAGTTCAAGACCAAATTGGGCAACATGGCAAAACCTCATCTCTACCAAAAATCAAAAAAATTCACCAGGCATGGTGCTGTGCACCTGTGGTCCCAGCTATTCTAAAGGCTGATATGTATGGATCACTTGAGCCCAGGAGGTTGAGCTTTTAGCAAGCCGTGATGACATCACTGCACTCCAGCCTGTGTAAAAGAGTGCAGAAAGAAGAAAGAAAGAAGAAAGAAAGAAGAAAAGAAAGAAGAAAGAAAAAGATAGAGAAAGAAGAAAGAAAGAAAAAGAGAGAGAAAAAGAAAAGAAAGAAAGAAAGAAAGAAGAAGAGAAAGAAAGGAAGAAGAAGGAGGAGGAGGAGAAAGAAGGCAAGAAATAAGTCGAAGTCAAGGAAAGGAAAGAAGAAAGGAAAGGAGAGGGAAAGGAAAAGGAAAAAGGAAAGCAAAGGAAATGAAGGAGACAGAAACGACTGGATGACTGGGCACAGTGACTCATGCCTGTAACTCAGCACTTTGGGAAGCCGAGATAAGGGAATTACTTGAGTTGAGGAGTTGAGGACCAGTCTGTGTAACAAGGCAAAACCCCATCTCTACAAAAAATTAGCCAGGTGAGGTGGTGTGCATCTGTTGTCAGAGCTATTCAAGAGGCTGAGGTGGGAGGATCTCTTGAATCCTGGAGGTTGAGGCTGCAGCAAGCTAAAATCATGCCACTACACTCCAGCCTGGGTAACAGAGTGAGACCTCATACCCCCACCAAGAAAAAAAGGAAAAACATTCTTGGCACATTGGCTTATGCCTGTAACCCAGCGCTTTGGGAGGCTGAGGAGGGCAGATCACTTGAATACAGGAGTTGGAGACTAGATTAGGCACCATAGCAAAACCTCATCTCTACCAAAAATCCAAAAAACTAGCCAGGCATGGTGGTGTGCACCTGTTGTCCCAGCTATTCAAGAGACTATAGTGGGAGGATCATTGAGCCTAGGAGGTTGAGGCTGCAGCAAGCTGTGATCTAGTCACTGCACTCCAGTTTGGATAACAAAGTGAGGACGAAAAAAAATGAACAGAAAAGGCTGGGCACAGTGGCTCAAGCCTGTAAAACAGCATTTTAAAAGGCCAAAGTAGGCTGATCACTTGACCTCAAAAGTTTGAGACCAGAGTGGGAAGCATGACAAAACTTCATCTCTACCCAAAATACAATTAGCCAGGCATGTTGGTGTGCACCTGTGGTTCCAGCTATTCAAGAGGCTGAGGTGGGAGTGTTGCTTGAGCACAAGAGGTTGAGGCTGTAGCAAGCCGTGACCATGCCACTGCACTCCAGCCTGGATAACAGAGCAAGACCTAGTCTCAAAATAAAAACAGAAAAAAGAAAACAATAGGGCTGGGCACACCAGCTCATGCCTGTAGCACAGCAATTCGGAATGTCGAGGTGGGCAGGTCACTGAGTTCAGCAGTTGGAGACCAGACTGGGCAACATGGCAAACTCCAGCTGCACCAAAAATACCAACTATTAGCCAGGCGTATGGTGTGCACCTTTAGTCCCAGGTATTCACGAGGCTGAGGTGGGAGTATTGCCTGTGCCCTGGAGGTTGAGGTTGCAGCAAATCGTGATTGCACACTGCACTCCAGCCTCGGTAAAATAGCAAGACCGAATGTCAATAAAAACAGGAAAAAAAAAAAAAGGAAACAATAGGGCTAGGCACAGCGGCTCACAACTCTAACCCAGCAATTTGGAAAGCTGAGGTGGGGAGATCACTAGAGTTCAGGAGTTTGAGACCAAACTGGGCAACATGGCAAAACCACATTTGTGCCAAAAGTACAAAAAATTAGCCGGTCATGGTGGTGCACGCCTATGGTCTCAGCTATTCAAGAGCGTGAGGTGAAAGGACTGCTTGAGCCCACGAGGTTGAAACTGCAGCAAGCCGTGATCACGTCACTGCACTGCAGCCTGGGTAGCAGAACCAGTCCTAATCTGAAAAGAAACAAAAAAGAAAAATGAAAAAATAGGGCTGGGCACAGTGGCTCATGCCTGAAATCCAGCAATTTGGGATGACAAGGTGGGCAGATCACTTGAGTTAAAGAATTGGTGACCAGACTGGGAAACATGGCAGAACCCCATCTCTACCAAAAATACAAAAAATTAGCCAGACACGGTGGTGTGCACCTGTGGTCCAAGCTATTCAAGAGGCTGAGGTGGGAGGGTTGCTTGAGCCCACCAGGTTGAGGCTGCAGCAAGCCATGATCAGACCACTGCACTTTAGCTTGGATGACAAAGCAAAACCTAACTTAAACACACACACACACACACACACACACACACACACACACACACACACA
>NW_022440180.1:0-7666 GCF_009761245.1 Sapajus apella
GCTCCTAAGAATTAGCGGTAGGATCGCGTCTAAACCACAGGGGAATCTTCTGTTTCAAACTGCTCTCTTATGTGTTCGTTCACCTAAGGAAGTTGCATCTGTGTTTAGATTCAGCGAGTTAGAAACACTTTTCTTCTAAAATCTGCGTTTGGATATTCCTTAGTGAATGGGAGTATAGGGTGTAATGAGAAATATCTGGCTCTAAAACAAAAACGGAGCTATGTAGCTGAATGATTGTCAAGGTGTGTATTCAACATATAGAATTAAACAGATGTGTGAATGTAGCAGTTCATAAAACCTTTCTTTGAAGAATCTGGAAAGAGATATTTCCAGCCATAACTCATACGAATTAGCTTAAGATCGCGTCTAAACCACATGAGAAACTTCTCTTTCAAACTTCTTTGCTATGTGTTCGTTTACCTTAGGAAGTTGCATCTATTTTTAGATTCAGCGAGTTAGAAACACCTTTCTTCTGAAAGCTGCATTTGGATATTCCTGAGTGAATGGGAGTATAGGGTGTAATGAGAAATATCTGGCTCCAAAACAAAAACGGAGTTATGTAGCAGAATGATTGTCAAGGTATATATTCGACTTAGGGAGTTAAACAGATGTGTGATCGTAGCAGTTCAGAAATCCTTTCTTTGGAGAATCTGGACAGATATATTTCAGGCATATACAGGCTCATAAGAATTAGCGGTAAGATCGCGTCTAAACCACAGGAGAAACGTCTTTTTCAAACTACGCTTCTGTATTTGTTTCACCATAGGAAGTTGCATCTATATTTAGATTCAGCGAGTTAGAAACAAGTTTTTTCTAACAGCTGCGTTAGGATACTCCTGAGTGAATGGTAGTATAGGGTGTAATGAGAAATATCTGGCTCTGAAACAAAAACGGAGCTATGTAGCAGAATGATTGTCAAGTTGTATATTAAACGTAGAGAGTTAAACAATTGTGTGAAAGTAGCAGTTGATTAACACTTTCTTTGGAGAATCTAGAAAGAGATATTTCCAGCCATATACAGGCTCTTAAGAATTAGCTTTAAGATCGTGTCTAAATTACAGGAGAAACGTCTCTTTCAAACTGCTCAACTGTGTTTTCGTTCATCTTAGTAAGTTGCATGTATGTTTAGATTCAGCGAGTTAGAAACACGTTTCTCCAAAAAGCTGCGTTTGGATATTCCAGAGTGAATGGGAGTATAGGGTGTAATGAGAAATATCTGGCTCTAAAACAAAAACGGAGCTATATATCAGAATGATTGTGAAGGTGAATATTCAACTTAGAGAGTTAAAGAGATATGTGAATGTAGCAGTTCAGAAAATCTTTCTTTGGAGAATCTCGAAAGAGATATTTTTAGGCATATACAGGCTCATAAGAATTAGCGGTAAGATGGCATCAAAACCACAGGAGAAACGTCTCTTTCCAACTGCTCTACTGTGTGTTCGTTCATTTTAGTAAGTTGCATCTATGTTTAGATTCAGCGAGTTAGAAACACTTTTCTCCAAAAAGCTGCGTTTGGATATTCCTGAGTGAATGGGAGTATAGGGTGTAATGAGAAATATCTGGCTCTAAAACAGAAACGGAGCTATGTATCAGAATGATTGTCCATGTGTGTATTCAACTTAGAGAGTTAAACAGATATGCGAATGTAGCAGTTCAGAAAACCTTTCTTTAGAGAATCTCGTACGAGATATTTCCAGTCATATACAGGCTCATAAGAATTGGCGATAAGATGGCGTCTAAACCACAGGAGAAACGACTCTTTCAAACTCCTCTGCTATGCGTTCGTTCACCTTACGAAATTGCATCTATGTTTAGATTCAGCGAGTTAGAAACACGTTTCTTCTAAAAGGTGCGTTTGGATATTCCTGAGTGAATGGGAGTATGGGGTGTAATGAGAAACATCTGCTTCTAAAACAAAAACGGAGCTACCTAGCAGAATGATTGTCAGGCTGAATATTCATCTTAGAGAGTTAAACAGATGTGTGAATGTAGAAGTTTGAAACACTTTCTTTGGAGAATCTGGAAAGAGATATTTCCAGCCATATACAGGCTCTTAAGAATTAGCTTTAAGATCGCCTCTAAATCACAGGAGAAAAGTCTCTTTCAAACTGCTCTACTGTGTGTTCGTCCACCTTAGGAAGTTGCATCTATGTTTAGATTCAGTGAGTTAGAAACACGTTTATTTTACAGGCCTCATTTGGATAGGCCTGAGTGAAAGGGAGTATAGGGTGTAATGAGAAATATCTGGCTCTAAAACAAAAACGGAGCTACGTAGCAGAATGATTGTTAAGGTGTGTATTCAACTTAGAGAGTTAAACAGATATGCGAATGTAGCAGTTCAGAAAACGTTTCTTTAGAGAATCTCGTAAGAGATATTTCCAGGCATAAACAGGCTAATAAGAATTAGCGGTAAGATGGCGTCTAAACCACAGGAGAAACCTCTCTTTCAAACTGCTCTGCTATGTGTTCGTTCACCTTAGGAGATTGCATCTATGTTTAGATTCAACGAGTTAGAAACACGTTTCTTCTAAAAGCTGCGTTTGGATATTCCTGCGTGAATGGGAGTATAGTGTGTAATGAGAAATATCTGGCTCTAAAACAGAAACGGAGCTCTGTATCAGAATGATTGTCAAGGTGTGTATTCAACTTGGAGAGTTACACAGATATGCGAATGTAGCAGTTCAGAAAACCTTTCTTTAGAGAATCTCGTAAGAGATATTTCCAGGCATATACAGGCTCATAAGAATTAGCGATAAGATGGCGTCTAAACCACAGCAGAAACGTCTCTTTCAAACTGCTCTGCCATGTGTTCATTCACCTTAGGAAGTTGCATCTATGTTTAGATTCAGCGAGTTAGAAACACGTTTCTTCTAAAAGGTGCGTTTGGATATTCCTGAGTTAATGGGAGTTTATGGCGTAATGAGAAATATCTGGCTCTAAAACAAAAACGGAGCTCCCTAGCAGAATGATTGTCAAGCTGTATATTCCACATAAAGAGTTAAACACATGTGTGAATGTAGCAGTTCAGAAACACTTTCTTTGGAGAATCTGGAAAGAGATATTTCCCGCCATATACAGCCTCATAAAGAATTAGCTTTAAATTCGCGTCCAAACCAAAGGAGAAACGTCTCTTTCAAATAGTCTACTTTCTGTTCGTTGATCTTAAGAAGTTGCACCTATGTTTAGATTCAGCGAGTTAGAAACACGTTTCTTCTAAAAGCTGCGTTTGGATATTCCTGAGTGAATTAGAGTATAGGGCGTAATGAGAAATATCTGGCTGTAAAAAAAAAAAGGAGCTATGTAGCAGAATGATTGTCAAGGGGTGTATTCACCTTACAGAGTTAAACAGATGTCTGAAAGTAGTTGTTCAGAAACTCTTTCTTTGGAGAATCTGGAAAGAGGTATTTCCAGCCATATACAGGCTCAAAAGAATCAGCGGTATGATCGCGTCTAAACCACAGGAGAAAAGACTTTTTCAAACTGCTCCGCTGTGTGTTCGTTCACCTTCGGAAGTTGCATCTATGTTTAGATTCAGCGAATTAGAAACTCGTTTCTTGTAAAAGCTGCGTTTGGATATTCCTGAGTCAATGGGAGTATAGGGTGTAAAGAGAAATATCTGTCTCTAAAACAAAAATGGAGCTCCGTAGCAGAATGATTGTCAAGGTGTATATTCAACTTGCAAAGGTAAACAGATGTGTGAATGTAAAAGTTCAGAAACCCTTTCTTTGGAGAATCTGGAAGGAGATGTTTCCAGCCATATACAGACTCTTAAGAATTAGCTTTAAGATCGCGTCCAAATCACAGGAGAAACGTCTCTTTCAAACTGCTCTACACTGTGTTCGGTCAGCTTAGGAACTTGCATCTATGTTTAGATTCAACGACTTAGAAACACGTTTCACCTAAAAGCTTCCTTTGGATATTCCTGTGTGAATGGGAGTAAAGGGTGTAATAAGAAATATCTGGCTGTAAAACAAAAACGGAGCTATATAGCAGAATGATTGTCAAGGTGTATATTCGACTTAGAAAGGTAAACAGATGTGTGAATGTTGCAGTTCAGAAAACCATTCTTTGGAGAATCTGGAAAGAGATATTTCCAGCCATATACAGGATCATAAGAATTAGCTGTAAGATTGCGTGTAAACCACAGGAGAAACGATTCTTTCAAACGACACTTCTGTATTTGTTTCACCATAGGAAGTTTCATCTATGATTAGATTCAGCGAGTTAGAAACACGTTTCTTCTAATAGCTGTGTTTGGATATTCGTGAGTGAACGGGAGTATAGGGTGTAATGAGAAATATCTGGCTGTAAAACTAAAACGGAGCTATGTAGCAGAATGTTTGTCAAGGTTTATATTCGACTTAGAGAGTTAAACAGATATGTGAATGTAGCAGTTCAGAAAACCTTTCTTTGGAAAATCTGGAAAGAGATATTTCCAGCCCTATACAGGCTCATAAGAATTAGCGGTAAGATCGCGTCTAAACCACAGGAGAAACGACTGTTTCAAACTGCTCTGCTTTGTGTTCGTTCACCTTAGGAAGTTGCATCTATGTTTAGATTCAGTGAGTTAGAAACACGTTTCTTCTAAAAGCTGCGTTTGGATATTCCTGAGTGAATGGGAGTATAGGGTGTAATAAGAAATATCCAGCTGTAAAACAAAAACGGATCTATGTAGCAGAATGATTGTCAAGGTGTATATTCAACATACAGGGTTAATCAGATGTGTGAATGTAGTAGTTCAGAAACACTTTCTTTCGAGAATCTGGAAAGAGATATTTCCAGCCATATATAGAGGCTCACAGGAATTAGCGGTAACATCGCGTCAAAACAACGGGAGAAACGTCTCTTTCAAACAGCTCTGCAATGTGTTGATTCACCTTAGGAAGTTGCATCTATGTTTAGATTCAGCGAGTTGGAAACACGTTTGTTCTAAAAGGTGCGGTTGGATATTCCTGAGTGAATGCGAGCATAGGGTGTAATGAGAAATATCTGGCTGTAAAACAAAAACGGAACTATGTAATAGAATGGTTGTGAAGGGATATATTCGACTTAGAGAGTTAAACAGATGTGTGAATGTAGCAGTTCAGAAAACCTTTCTTTGGAGAATCTGGAAAGAGATATTTCGAGCCATATACAGGCTCTTAAGAATTAGCGGTAAGATCGCGTCTAAACCACGGGAGAAACGTCTCTTTCAAACTGATCTGTTATTTGTTCTTTCACCTTAGGAAGTTGCATCTATGTTTAGATACAGCGAGTTAGAAACACGTTTCTTCTAAAAGCTGCGATTGGATATTCCTGAGTGAATTGGAGTATAGTGTGTAATGAGAAATATGTGGCTGTAAAACAAAAACGGAGCTTTGTGGCAGAATGATTGTCAAGGTGTATATTCAACTTATAGAGCTAAACAGATGTGTGAATGTAGCAGTTTAGAAAACCTTTCTTTGGAGAATCTGGAAAGAGATATTTCCAGCCATACACAGGATCTTAAGAATTAGCGGTAAGATGGCATCTAAACCATGGGAGAAACGTCTCTTTCAAACTGATCTGCTATTTGTCCGTTCACCTTAGGAATTTGCATCTATTTTTAGATACAGCGAGTCAGAAACACGTTTCTTCTAAAAGGTGCGTTTGGATATTCCTGAGTGAATGGGAGTATAGGGTGTAATGAGAAATATCTGGCTCTAAAACAAAAACAGAGCTACCTAGCAGAATGATTGTCAAGCTGTATATTCAACTTACAGAGGTAAACAGACGTGTGAATGTATGAGTTGTGAAACACTTTCTTTTGAGAATCTGGAAAGAGATATTTGCAGCCATATACAGGCTCATAAGAATTAGCTTTAATATCGTGTCTAAAGCACAGGAGAAACGTCTCTTTAAAACTGCTCTATTGTGTGTTCATTGACCTTAGGAAGTTGCATCTATGTTTCGTTTCAGCGAGTTAGAAACACGTTTGTTCTAAAAGCTGCGTTTGGATATTCGTGAGTGAATGGGAGTATAGGGTGTAATGAGAAATATCTGGCTGTAAAGCAAAAACGGAGCTATGTAGCAGAAAGATTGTCAAGGTGCATATTCTATTTACAGAGTTAAACAGTCGTGTGAATGTAGCAGTTCAGAAACCCTTTCTTTGGAGAATCTGGAAAGAGATATTTCCAGCCATATACAGGCTCAAAAGAATTAGCGGTAAGATCGCGTCTAAACCACAGGAGAAACGTCTCATTCAAACTGCTCTGCTTTGTGTTCGTTCACCTTAGGAAGTTTCATCTATATTTAGATTCAGGGAGTTAGAAACACGTTTCTTCTAAAAGCTGCGTTTGGATATTCCTGAATGAATGGGAGTATAGGGCGTAATGAGAAATATCTTGCTCTAAAACAAAAACGGAACTATGTAGAAGAATGATTGTCAAGTTGTATATTAAACTTACAGAGTTAAAGAGATGCGTGAATGTAGCAGCTCACTAACCCTTTCTTTGGAGAATCTGGAAAGAGATATTTCCAGCCATATACAGGATCCTAAGAATTAGGGGTATGATCGCGTCTAAACCACAGCAGAAACGTCTCTTTCAAACTGCTCCACTGTGTGTTCGTTCACCTTCAGAAGTTGCATCTATGTTTAGATTCAGCGAGTTAGAAACACGTTTCTCCAAAAAGCGGCGTTTGGATATTCCTGAGTGAAAGGGAGTATAGAGTGTAATGAGAAATGTCGGGCTCTATTACAAAAACGGAGCTATGTAGCAGAATGATTGTCAAGGTGTATATTCAACTTAGAGAGTTAAACAGATATGTGAATGTAGCAGTTGAGAAAACCTTTCTTTGGGGAATCTGGAAAGAGATATTCCAAGCCATATACAGACTCATAAGAATTAGCTTTATGATCGCGTCTAAACCACAGGAGAAACGTCTCTTTCAAACTGCTCCGCTGTGTGTTCGTTCACCTTCAGAAGTTGCATCTATGTTTAGATTCAGCGAGTTAGAAACACGTTTCTCCAAAAAGCTGCGTTTGGATATTCCACAGTGAATGGGAGTATAGGGTGTAATGAGAAATATCGGGCTCTAAAACAAAAACGGATCTATGTAGTTGAATGATTGTCAAGATGTATATTCATCATATAGAGTTAAACAGATTTGTGAAAGTAGCAGTTCAGAAAACCTTTCTTTGGAGCATCTGAAAAGAGATATTTCCAGCCACATACAGATATATAAGAATGAACGGTTAGGTCCTGTCTACACCACAGGGGAAACGTCTCTTTCAAACTTCCCTGCTGTGTGTTCATTCACCTAAGGAAGTTGCATCTATGTTAAATTCAGCGGGTCAGAAACACGTTTCTTGTAAAAGCTGCGTTTGGATATTCCTGAGTGAATGGGAATATAGGGTGTAATGAGAAATATCTGGCTCTAAAACAGAAACGGAGCTATGTAGCTGAATGATTGTCAAGGTGTGTATTCAACATATAGAATTAAACATATGTGTGAAGGTAGCAGTTCAGAAACCCTTTCTTTTGAGAACCTAGAAAGAGATATTTCCAGCCTTATACATGCACATAAGATTAGTGGTAACATCGCTTCTAAACCACAGGAGAAACGTCTCTTTCAAACTGCTCTGCTCTATGTTCGTTCACCTAAGGAAGTTGCATCTATGTTAAATTCAGCGAGTTAGAAACACGTT
>NW_022440181.1:0-7665 GCF_009761245.1 Sapajus apella
TATTTTTAGTAGAGACAGGGTTTCATCATCTTGGCCTGGATGGTTCGTGATCTGCCTGCCTCAGTCTCCCAGAGTGCTGGGATTACAGGCATGAGCTGGGAAGAGAGGGATGCGGAGACCATGAAGATGCTTGTGGACAATGGTCTGAGGTTGGGACAGTGGCAGGAGACACCACTGACCCCAGGACACCATTTACTCCAGGAGATCCAGACACTATTGACCCTGGATCTCCAGGACAAGGGAGCAGCCTGGCAGTTACATGTGTTTTTCTTCAAACTGGTTGCCAGGTTGGAATGACCGATGACATCAGAGATTCCAGCCTTCCTGATTGGACCGCACTCTGTGGGCGCTGGGAAACCCAGGTGCACAACAGCATCTTCTCAGAGCTGCTCTCCACTCCCAACTTCTCCCGAGCCTTGAGAAGAGATAACGCATTTTTACTGGTCCTAATACAGTGTGGAAGAAGGCTTTGGACAGAACAGGCACTAGGTTCCGTGGGAGGGAACAGAGTTTGGGAGACGTCATGGCCAGGTGTCAACTGCAGCCGCAGCTTGATGAGAGGAGCCTCCAGCCTAGCACCTCGGGGTACTCCCTCCTGGAGGTGATAGATGATGAAGTGCCAGGACCATCAGGTGAGGGGACTGGAGGAAAAAGAGATGGGAGAGGATTGACTAAGAAGAAGGAAGGGGGCCGGGCAAGGTGGCTCACACCTGTAATACCAGCATTATAGGACGATGAGCTTGGGTGGATCACCTGAGGTCAGGAGTCAGATATAAGCCTGGCCAATACGGTGAAAATTTGTCTCTACTAAAATACAAACATTAGCTGGGTGGTAGTGGTGTGTGCCTGTAATCCCAGCTACTTGGGAGGCTGAGGTATGAGAATCGCTTGAGCCTGGGAGGCTGAGGTTGCAGTGAGCCGAGATCGCGCCCATGCACTGCAGTCTGAGGGAAAGACTGAGACCCTTTTTTTAAAAAAAAAAAGAAGGGCCCACAAGTCAGGAAGAAGCTCCTGAGGAGGGTGTGTGGGAAGAAAGTGGGGACTCAGGCCGGGTGCAGTGGCTCACACCTGTAATCCCAGCACACTGGGAGGCTGAGGCAGGCGGATCACTTAAAAACAGGAGTTTGAGACAGCCTGGCCAACATATTGAAACCCCATTTCTACAAAAAGTACAAAAATGACAGGGGCTTTATGGCGGGCACCTGTAAGCCGAGCTACTTGGGAGGCTGAGGCGGGAGAATCACTGGAACCCAGGAGATGAAGGTTGCAGTGAGCTGAGATGGCACCACTACACTCCAGCTTGAGTGACAAAGCAAGACCCTGTCTTAAAAAAAAAAAAAAAAAAAAATGAGGGACTCAGAGAGCCAGGAACCAGGGAAGGAAATGAGGAAGCATTCTGAGGACAGACAGATGGAAGAATGGGGAGGAGAAGGAGAGGCACATGGGGTTCGGCAAGGGAGAAGCCAACAGCCTTCGGGGCTGGGGAGGATGGAGAGTGGTTTGGGGTTTGGGGTCAGGGTCAAAGGTGATCAATTGCAGGCACATTAATTACACGGTGGCCTGCTTTCTTTACTCAGTCCCTTGGGTAGATCCCGGCACCCCGAGTAAGTTCCTTTGCTGGAACAGGAAGAGGGAGTGGTCGGACCAATCTGAGGAGCCGCCCAAGGAGGAGGCAGAGAAGGAGCGCGCCCCTGAGCCTGAGGAGACCTGGGTGCTAGACACCCTGTGTGGGCTCAAGATGAAGCTAAAGCGACAGCGAGTGTCACCCGTGCTCCCTGAGCACTACAAGACCTTCAACACGCTGCTTGGTAGGAGGACACCCCAGAGAGCACCTCCGATCTTGTTCTTTTAAAAAAGAAGCTTCCCATAACTATACTTTTCACATGGGAAAAATATGCCCCCCAGTGGGTGAGCTCTCCACGTGGGAGGACTCAGAGGATCCTCAGCATCACTCATGAGGGACACTTAGGAGGCCATAGAGGACTCGGCTAGACTTGATAAGGGTCTGTGATTGGGATAAGAAAGCTTGGTTTCGGCCAGGCGCAGTGGCTCAAGCCTGAGATGCCAGTACATTGGGAGGCCAAGGTGGGTAGATCATCTGAGGTCAGGAGTTGGAAACCAGCCTGACCAACATGGTGAAAGCCCGTCTGTGCTCAACATAAAAAATTAGATGGGTGTGGTGGCACAAGCCTGTAATCTCAGCTACTCAGGAGACTGAGGCAGGAGGATGACTTGAACCAGGGAGGCAGAGGTTGCAAGTGAGCCGAGATGGCGCCACTGCATTCCAGCCTGGGTGACAAAGTGAGACTCTGTCTCCAAAAAATAAATGAAAATAAAAATAAAATAAAAACAAAATAAAAAAACATAGAAAGCAGTTTCAGCTGTACCCTCTGAAACTTAATGTCTGTTGCTGACTTTATTTGCTTTTTAGAGACGGAGTCCTCCCCTGTCACCCAGGCTGGACTGCAATGGTGTGATCTTGGCTCACTACAACCTCCGCCTCCTGGATGTAAGTGATTATCCTGCCTCAGCTTCCCGAGTAGCTGGGAAAGATCATGCCACGCCAGCTAATTTTTTATATTTTTAGTAGAGACGAGGTTTCACGGTGGTAGTCAGGATGCCCTTGAACTCCTGACCTCATGATCTGCTCGCCTCCAATTTCCAAAGTGCTGGGATTACAGGCTTGAACCACCATGCCCACCCGCTATGCTTTTCTTCAAACAGGCTGCCAGGTTGGAATAATCAGTGACATGAGAGATTCCAGTCTTCCTGATTGGACTGAAATGTTGGTCCTTGGGAGCTCAGGTGGACGACAGCATCTTCTTAAGAGCTGTTCTCTGCTCCTGACTGCTCCCCAGCCTTGAAAATATAGAACACACTCTGCTGGGTCCTAGTCAAGTCTGGAAGAAGGCTTTGGACAGAACAGGAACTAGGTTCCGTGGGAGGGAACAGGGTTTGGGAGAGATCATGGCTAGATGTCAACCACAGCCCCAGGTTGAAGAGAGGAGCCCACAGCCTAGCACCTTGGGGTACTGCCTCCTAGAGGTGGTAGATGATAAAGTGCCAGGACCAGCAGGTGAGGGGACTGGGGCAAGAAGAGATGGGAGAGGATTGACTAAGAAGAAGGAAAGGGGCCGGGCGCAGTGGCTCACACCTGTAATCCCAGCACTTTGGAAGGCTTACGTGGGTGGATCACCTGAGGTCAGGAGTTTGAACCCAGCATGGCCAACATGGTGGAAGCCCGTCTCTACTGAAAATACAAATATGATCCTGGCAGTACTGGTGCACACCTGTAATCCCAGCTACTCAGGAGGCTGAGGCAGGAGAAGTGCTTAAGCCTGAAAGGCAGAGACTGCAATGAGCCGAGATCCTGCGACTGCACTCCAGTCTGAGTGAGGGAGTAAGACCCTGTGAGGAAAAAAAACAAAAAAGAAGAAGAAGGAAGAACACAGTGAACAGAAAGGAACACTTGAGGAGGGTATGGGGGAAGAAAGAAGGGACTCAGGCCAGGCGCAGGGGCTCACACCTGTAATCCCAGCACTCTGGGAGGCCAGGGCGGGTGGATCACATGAGGCCAAGTTTGAGACCAGCCTAGCCAACATGGTAAAATCCTGTCTCTACAAAAAATACAAAAATGAGCTGGGAATTGTGGTGGGCACCTGTAATCCCAGATACCTGGAGGGCTGAGGCAGGAGAATCACTGGAGCCTGGGAGACAGAGGTTGCAGCAAGCCGAGATGGCAACACTACACTCCAGCCTGGGCAACAGAGAAAGACTTTGTCTCAAAAAAAAAGGAGGGAGTCAGAGATCCAGGGACTAGGAAAGGAAATGAAGCATTCTGAGGACAGACAGATAGAAGAATGGGGAGGAGAAGGAGAGGTACATGGGGTTCAATAAGGGAGAAAGATGGGAAAATGGCTTACAGAAGCCAACAGTCTGCGGGGCTCGGGAGGATGGAGAGTGGATTGGAGTTTGGGGTTGGGGTCTAAGGTGATCAATTGCAGAAGCATTACATGGTGGCCTGCTTTCTTCACTTGTCTCCTTGGGTAGATCCTAGTACGCCTAATATCCTTTGCTGTAAAAGGAAGAGGGAGTGGTCAGACGAATCTGAGGAGCCGCCCAAGGAGGAGGCAGAGAAGGAGCGCGCCCCTGAGCCTGAGGAGACCTGTGTGCTGGACACCCTGTGTGGGCTCAAGATGAAGCTAAAGCGACGGCGAGTGTCACCCGCGCTCCCTAAGAACTACGAGGCCTTCAACACGCTGCTTGGTAGGAGGAAACCCTAGAAAGCACCTCTAATCCTTTTCTTTTAAAAGAGGACAGTTTCCATAACCATGCTTTCCCAACGGGAAATGCCCCCCAGTGGGTGAGCTCTCCATGTGGGAGGACTCAGAGGATTCAAAGCATCTCTCCTGAGGGACACTTGGGAGGCCACAGACGATTTGACTAGACTTGATAAAGGTCAGTGACAGGGATAAGAAAGCTTGCTTTGAGGCCAGGCACGGTGGTTCATGCCTGAGATCCCATCACATTGGGAGGCTGAGGCAAGAACATCACTTGAACTCAGGACTTTGAGGCTGCAGTGAGCTATGACTGCACCACTGCACTCCAGCCTGGGTGACAGACCAAAACCCTGTCTCAGAAGAAAAACCAAGGCTGGGTGCAGAAGCTCATGCCTGTAATCTCGGCACTTTGGGAGGCCAAGGTGGGTAGATTATCTGAGGTCAGGCGTTCGAGACCAGACTGACTACCACGGTGAAGCCCCGTCTCTACTGAAAATACAAAATTAGATGGGCATGGTGGTGCACGCCTGTGATCCCAGCTACTCGGGAGGCTGAGACAAGAGAATCGCTTGAACCCAGGAGGCAGAGGTTGCAAGTGAGCCGAGATCGCGCCACTATATGCTATCCTGAGCGGCAGAGTGAGAGTCTGTCTCCAAAAAATAAACAACAATAAAAGAAAGAAAACAAAATCAAAAAAACAAAGAAAGCGGTTTAGCTGTCCTGTCTGAAACTTAATGTCCCTTGCTGACTTTTCTCATTTATTTATTCATTCATTCATTCATTTGAGAAGGAGCCTGCCCTATCGCCCAGGCTGGAGTGCAATAGCGTAATCTCAGCTCACTGCAACCTCTGCCTCCCAAGAGTAAGCAATTCTCCTGCCTCAGCCTCTCAAATGGCTGGGATGACAGGCCAGCACCACCACGCCTGGCTGAATTTTTGTATTTTTAGTAGAGATGAGGTTTCACCATGTTAGGCAGGATGGTCTCCAACTCCTGACCTCATGATCTGCCCGCCTCGGCTTCCCAAAGTGCTGGGATGACAGGTGTGAGCCACCGTGCCTCACCTCTATGTTTTTCTTCAAACTGTTTGCCAGGTTGGAATGACCAAAGACATCTGCAATTCCAGCCTTCCTGATTGGAAGGACCAAACTCCGTGGGCGCTTGGGAGCTCAGGTGGACAACAGCATCTTCTCAGAGCTGTTCTCCACGCCCGACTTCTCCACAGCCTTGAGACTAGAGAACTCACTCTTCTGGGTCCTAGTAGAGTATGGATGAAGGTTTTCAGCAGAACAGGGACCAGGTTTCATGGCAGGGAACAGAGTTTGTGAGAGATCATGGCTGGCTGTCAACCTCAGCCCCAGGTTGAGGAGAGAGGCCTCCAGCCTAGCACCTCGGGGTACTCCTCCTGGAGGTGGCGGACGATGAAGTACTGGGACCATCAGGCGAGGGGACTGGAGGAAGACGAGATGAGAGAGGACTGAATAAGAAGAAGGAAGGAGGCCAGGCAGGGTGGCTTATGCCTGTAATCCCAGCATTTTGGGAGGTCATGGCAGTTGGATCACCTGAGGTCAAGAGTTTGAGATGAGACTGAAAAAATGGTGAAATCCTGCCTCTACTAAAATAACAAAAATTACCCAGGCAGTAGTGATGCATGCCTGTAATCCTAGCTACCTGGAAGGCTGAGGCAGTAGAATTACTGAGCCTGGGAAGCGGAGGTTACGGTGAACTGAGATTGCGTCTCTGCATTCCAGTTTGGTTGAGAGAGTGGGACCCTGACTCAAAAAAAAAAAAAAAAAAAAAAAAAAAGAAAAAGAAAGAAAGAAAGACCCAGAAGTCAGGAAGGAGCGACTGAGGGAGTCGGTGGGGGAATAAAGGAGGGACTCAGGCTGGGTGCAGTGGCTCACACCTGTAACCCCAGGACTTTGGGAGGCCAAGGCAGGAGGATCACTTGAGGCCAGGAGTATGAGACCAGCCTGGCTAACAAGGAAAAACCTCGTCTCTACTAAAAGTACAAAATGAGCTGGGTGTTACGGTGGACACCTGTAATCCCAGCTACTTAGGAGGCTAAGGCAGGAGAATCACTGGAACCCAGGAGACAGAGGTTGCAGCGAGCCGAGATTGCACCACAACAATCGGCAATCCAGCCTGGGTGGCAAAGCAAGACAGTCTCAAAAAAAAAAAAAAAGAGGGGCTCAGAGAGCCAGGGACCAGGGAAGGAAATGCGGAATCGTTCTGAGGACAGACAGATGGAGGAATGGGGAGGAGGAGGAGAGGCACATGGGGTACAGCAAGGGAGAAGCCAACAGTCTGTGGGGCTGGGGAGGATGGAGAGTGCTTTGGGGTTTTGGGTCAGGGTCTGAGGTAATCAATTGCAGAAGCGTTACATGATGGCCTGCTTTCTTTACTCATCTCCTTGGGAAGGTCCCGGTTCGCCTTGGTTCCTTTGCCGTAAAAGGAAGAGGGAGTGGTCGGATGAATCTGAGGAGGAGCCCGAGGAGGAGACAGAGAAGGAGCGCGCCCCTGAGCCTGAGGAGACCTGGGTGCTGGAGACGCTTCAGGGGCTCAAGATGAAGCTAAAGCGACGGCGAGTGTCACCCGTGCTCCCTGAGCACCACCAGGCCTTCAACAGGCTGCTTGGTAAGAGGACACCCCAGACAGCACCTCTAATCCCGTTCTTAAAAAAGAAGAAACTTCCCATAACCATACTTTTCCCATGGTAAATACATGCTTCCCCAGTGGGTGAGCTCTCCATGCAGGAGGATTCAGAAGTGATCACTCATGAGGGACTTAGGAGGCCAGAGATGATTCAGCTAGGCTTGACACAAGGTCTGCGATTGGGGTAAGAAAGCTTGGTTTCAGGCCAGGTGCATGGCAGATGCCTGAGATCCCAGGAGGTTGAAAGGCTGAGGTAGGAGGATCGCTTGAACTTAGGACTTTGAGGCTGCAGTGAGCTATGACTGCACCACTGCACTCCAGCCTGGGTGACAGAGAAAAACCCTGTCAAAGAAGGAAGACCAAGGCCAGGTACATTAGTTCATGTCTCTGATGCCAGAATTTTGGGAGGCCGAGGCAGGTGGATCTATCAAGGTCAGGCCTTTGAGGAGGTCAGGAGTTCAGCCTGACGAACATAGCGAAACCCCATCTCTACTAAAAATACAAAACTCAGCCTGGTGTGGTCGCACATGCCTGTAATCCCAGCTATCCAGGAGGCTGAGACAGGAGAATCGCTTGAACCCCGAAGGGGGAGGTTGCAGTGAGCCAATATCACACCACTTAACTCCATCCTTAGCAACAGAGCGAGACGCCATATGAAATAAAGAAATACAAAAATAAAGAAAAACAAAATCAAAAAACAAAGAAAGCATTTCCAGTTGCGCCATCAGAAA
>NW_022440182.1:0-7664 GCF_009761245.1 Sapajus apella
GGGAAAAAAAAAAAAAAAAAAAAAAAAAAGAAAGAAAGTAGACTACTGAGGTGACTGATAACTGTGCTTTAGAGGGAGATATCTGGTACCCCTTGGATCCAAGAAAGTTAAGGAGAGTGGCGGTATATTGTTGAGACAGAGAGAGGGAGGGGCTACAAAGTAACAGATCATCCACATACTGGAGAAGGAGACTGGGTTGGAGGGAGCAGGAGTTAAGGTCAGCTGCTAAGGCTTGTCCGAAAATGTGGGGGCTGTCCCTAAATCCCTGGGGCAGGACTGTCCAGGTGAGCTGCTGTGACAGGTTGGTGTCAGGATCAGTCCAGGTGAAGGCAAAAAGGAAGTAAGACTCTGAGTGAAGGGGAATAGTAAAGAAGGTGTCTTTAAGGTCAAGAACCATAAAATGAGAGGTAGTGGAGGGAATGTTGGATAATAGAGTGTATGCGCTGGGGACCACCGGGTGGATGGGTACCACCGCCTCGTTGATGAGGCACAGGTCCTGAACTAGGCGGTAGTTGCCGGTCGGCTTTTGGACCGGTAAGATAGGAGTATTACAAGGGGAACTGGTGGGGATAAGGAGTCCCTGGGCCAGAAGTGGGGTGATGATAGGCTTTAAGCCCTGGCGGTGGGTTTTTTAGATGGGAAACTGAGGACGTGAGGGAAAGTGGGTAGAGTTCTTCAGGAGTATTTTAACTGGTGTGTGATGTCTGGCCACCACAGGCTTGGAGGTATCCCATACTGAGGGATTAACTTCATTAGGAGGGATAGGGGGTTTAGGCGAGGGGTTAAGACAGGGCATGATACCGGCTAGGAGTAGCAGTAGGAGGTGGACAGAGGATGAGCTTGAATGTGGGGGGCTGGTGAATTGGAGGGTGGCCCCTACAGTCTGGAGAATGTCTCGTCCTAAAAGGGGGACTGGGCATGAGAGTATGATTAGAAAGGAGTGGGAGAAGGGGTGTCCCTCAAGGACACAGGCTAAGGGACGAGTTTGGTTAGGAGAGGACGGCTTTCCATCAATCCCAATGACCGAAACCTGGGAAGGTATGCTAGGTCCTGAGTAGGAAGGCAGTACAGAATAGGTAGCCCCTGTATCCATTAAAAAAGAAATGGACTTACCCGCTACCCGCGTTACCCTGGGCTCAGCGAGGGTGATGGGGGTCCTTGAGTCTGGGCTGCATCAGTCGTCCAGAAGGCCGAGAAGTTCAAGGGAAGGGACTGCTTCCTGCAGACTGGCCTGCCCTCCACATAGAGGTGTGGGGGGTGAGCCTGCAGCCCGGGATGGGCAGTCAACCTTCCAATGTCCAGTTTGTTTGCAGCTTGGGCAGGGCCCAGGAGGTGGTTGAGGACAGGGGCACTGCTATGCCCAGTGTCCTTCCTGGCTACATCTGAAACAGGGCCCAGGCGGGGCCTTTGATGAATTTTGGGAGGGTTTCGATGGACCCCCTTCACCAGATGTTCAGTGGGCTGCTGGCCTCAGGGCTGCTACAAGAGCTCGGGTTTGGAGGCCTGCCTTTTGCTGTAAACAGGCCTGGCAGGTGGCCTCAGCCTGTTCCTCTCGACCATTGAAAACTTTAAATGCCGTGTTCACCAGGTCCCATATGGGAGTTTGGGGGCCCTCCTCAGCTCTTTTAAGTTTCCTCCTTATATCAGCTGCTGACTGGGAGATGAAGTGGGTGGCTAGGACTGTAGCCCCTGCTAAGGAGGCTGGATCTAGCCTGGTATGGAGGATCATAGCATTAGTTAATCGGTCTAGGAAGGCAGCTGGGTTTTCATCAGGACCCTGAGTTATATCCCTTAACTTGTCATAATTAACTACCTTTTGAGCTGCGTTTTGCATGCCTGCTAGGAGGCACTGTAACATTTCATCTTGGTAGTGGTGGCCATCTTGACCGGTTTGATAGTCCCAATTAGGGTCGGCCCCGGGGATCGCCACTGCGCCTACTGGCATTTGATTGTGAGATGCACCTGATCAGCATGAGCTTGGGCCGCTGGAAGAATGCAGTCACACTCATCAGGAGTAAGAGTAGAAGACAGGATCACGTAGGTGTCATGACAGGTTAGGTCGTACACCTGGGCGAGGTAATGAAATTCTTTGGTATAAGCGGTAGGATTGGTAGAGAATGACCCTAGGCGTTTTTCAATGGCTGACAGATCAGAGAGAGAGAGAAGGGAACATGCACTCGAACAACGCCTTCTGCTCCGGCTACCTCAGGCAAAGGGCAGAGGAGTGGGGTTCATGAGAGCAGGTACGAGCACTGACAGGGGAAGTTATATTAGGGCTTTGGGGAGGAGAAGGAGAAGAGGGAGGAGGGAGTTGAGGCCTCACATAAGGAGGGGTTTTGGTAAAGCGGGCGGGGCAGGACAGGTCTTCCGGATCTTCACAGAGTATGGAGCCGGGCAGGGCTGAAGGCAAAGGCGGGTTTTGGCTAACAGAACCTGGGAGGAAGAACAAGAGGAGCAGAGGGTGGGCTGGGAGCGAAGGTACCAGAAAGCCTGCACATAGGGGACCTCTGACGATTTACTGTTGTTTTGGCAAAAGTTGTCTAGGTCTGTCAGGACATTAAAGTTGAGCGTGTCCTCTGGAGGCCACTTAGACAGGTTGTCTAGGGGATATTGTGGCCAGGCCACGGTGGAGAGGAAAAGCAGCCTTTTCTTTTTAATGGAAAGACCTAGTTTGGGTAAGTTTTGGACTAGGCATCCTAATGGCGATTTAGGGTCCGGGTGGGACTTCTGATTGCCCATGGTTCACTCTAGTGGGGAGTTAGGGATTAGAAACGAATATGGGAAGGTCTTATACCCAACACAGGCAGAAGTACTCCTGTACTCCTTCCCCCCACCCCCCCTAGGGGATAGCCAGAGAGCTTACAGGCTGTAACAATGTAACGATTATAACAAGAAAGAAAATGTGAGAAGAGTGAGGCCTTCAGTAGAAGAAGAGGAGAAAGAAAGAAAACGGAGTTACTTAATTAACGAGAGCTTATATGCCAAAAGGGCTGATCTGAGAATTTGAGATAGACTTTTTAGTACCGTAAGCCGGAGATTTGGTTCTGCTGTTAGGCAGGGCTTGGGTTTACAAACAGCGCTTCTGAATACCTAAACCTCAGCCGCTGCTGTGGAGATGTTCGGAAGGCGTTCCGGACTGCCCTACCGAACACTGGAGAGGGTTCAGGAAGATGGGGCCGTCTCCCTCAAATTCCTGACCCCCGGAATCCCGTCATGGGGAGAAGACAAGAGAGTAGGGATGTCTCCTCTACGCTCAAGTCCTCGAGACGAGGCTGGGGCCCTGGGCCCACGGCGAGACGAGAAGGAGTCCCTGATGCAGCCACAATAGAACAGGAAGTCCATCAGGCAGGCAGCGGGAGAGGTTGTGGGTATCAGAAGTCTTACCTTGTGATGGAGCAGTTCCCTGGTCCGGCTTCGGGTGAAGGAGTCAGTTTCCCCGAGGAGGGGTCGTACAACTCCCTCCCGGGTTTCGGCACCACTTGTAAAGTTTATTCTCTGTAGGTTTATTGCCAAGTTAAACACGAGGAAACTGAGGCCAGCACAAGAAAATTAGATGCCAATTTACTCAGCTCCCAGGCGAGGTTCTATAGTCCCGGGGAAAGGGGCCAGGGAAGTCGTGCCTGACTCCTCTCAGGAGTGGGGTTTTATAGGGAGTGAAGGCGTTTGATTGGATTTGGAGAAACAGGATGTGGACGGGGTGAGGTGCTATTGGTAGGTAGGTGGGATTTCCGGTGAGCGCGCTAAGTGCTGAGTGCAGAGGGGATTTCCAAGGGTGGGGTTAGGTGCCGAGCATAGAGGGGATTTCCAAGGTGGGCTAGGTGCTGAGTGCAGAGGGGATTTTCAAGGTGGGGCTAGATGATGGGCATATTCCGATAATGTACTTTTCCAGCGGGGAGGGAGATGGGCATGTTTGAACTCCCGGTGAGGCAACCAGCCTTACATTCTGACCTTTTTGATGATATATAGGACGCCGCTTCTTTCTGGCTACTTCCTGCTGAATAGGGGTGAAGTGGGGGAAAGGAGTCAGTTGGCTGGTGCCTCGATTCGGAGTCAGATATAGGGGTGAAGCATCATCTGGTTAACGGCCACCCTGGAAATTTTTCTTATGTGGGCCTGTAAAAACTTGAGAAAAAAAGGGGCTAGTATTAGTAGAAGACACACAATAATAACGGGGGTAATAATGGGAGTCAGCCAGGTAAGCATGGGGGATTGCCACCAGTGGAGAGACGAGGCTGGTGCGCTCTGCTTCTTGCAGAGGTTCTCTTGGAGGCAATAGAGAGTGCTGACATTTTCTTCCACAAGGCTTGTTTCATTGATGTAATAGCAGCACTGCTCCTGGAGAAACAGACAGGTACCTCCTTTTTCTGCCGTTAGTAAGTTTAGGGCCCGTCAGTTTTGGAGAGTTACCTGAGCCAGCGACATGATTTGTCACTGGAGGGAGGCTAGAGTCTTCCAGTTGGGCGGCTGAAGTGATGCTGTAGCCCATGGCACCACTCCCTATTCCAGCTGCTACTAGAGAGGATGCTAGAGAGGTCAACTACTATTGGGAGGAAGACTGCTCGTTTTCTTCGGTGATTAGGGGATGGTGTGATGAGGGATAGGAACTTAACTTGTCCGTACACTTCTAACTGTGGGACTAGTGTGACGTGCACACAAAGGAAAGGAAGGGATGCATTAATAACTTTGGTTAGGGTTCCATTACACCAAAAGTATCCTCCTGGAGGCGCATAAAAGGAGGATTTTACTTCTGCCATGGTGTTGCACCTGAGGCTGGGGCTGCTGGCTGACCTATAGCAGAGAGAGAGACTTTGAGAATGTACATTGAAAAAGGGGATACCTGTTAAGGTGGTGTCAGGCCCCATGGGAGATTGTGACAGGTTGAACCTGGTCTGGAGGGGAACTGCGGCTAAGGGGGGTTTGTTAAGGAAGGCGCATAAAAAGCAGTTGGTGAAATCTGTGGCCCCGGTTAAGTTTAATATGTAAGCCCCTTGCTGTACTGGAGTTAGCCAGGAGAAAGGCTGTGGAGCATAGTTTGAGGGCCTGGGTTGAATTGAGGGCTTAAGTTGGTTTGTTAAAGTAGCCTCATTTTGTAAGATGGAATTTCGTAACGAATTGAGTTGTTCTACTTCCACGGGTACAATCTGTGTATAGGACTGGAATATTAGCCAGGTACCACTGGGGTGGCTGTTTGTAAACCTGGTATATATTTTACCTGCAGTACCGTCTTTCCAGTGGGGGTCCCAGGGATCATGGATGATAAGGGACACTTTACCTCGGTTGAGGAAAAGCATTTTACTTGCTGGGGGAGGTGCCTGTTCTGAAGGCTCTGTGTATAACACAAGAAGCATATGGGCATCCGCCATAGGTATCGCTCCTTGAACGACAGAAGTTTTTGGTTTGGTCATAAAGAAAGCAGAGGCCAAAGTTATTCCAGGAGTTTTTGATAGTATTGGACTTGGATTTTGGGAATTTAAATTTTATAGCTGATTGGCAGCCTGCGGGCTGGCAATCTGCTTGGGCAAGGTATTGGGTTTTAGTGGTTCAGCCTACTGTTCAGGATTCCTGAAGGTAGAACCGCCAGACATGGTAAGGGTTAGCTTTAAGAGGGGATACCAGAAGGATTGTTAGGAGGAGAATTTGAAGGGTTAGGAGTTGACGGATAGGAGTTACGGGTGAGGCGGAGGCGAATGGGGCCCAAGGTCATTCTTGGGAGCCAGTTTGAGGCGTGACACATGGTACCAAGGGGTGTGGCCTAAAAGTTTGGCAGCAGTTGGGGTAGTTAGGATAACGATATGGGGTCCCAACCACCTGGGCTGTAAACGCCGGACCATTGTCTGACTGAATGTTTCCAGGTAAGCCAAAATGAGGGATAATCTCCTGGATTAAGAGGGAGGCCACCGTGTCTGCAGTTTCCCTGGAGGTGGGAAAGGCTTCAATCCATCCAGAAAAGGTATCTACAAAGACTAAGAGGTAGCGGAGTTTTTTGTGCTTGGGCATATGTGTAAAATCAATTTGCCAGTCTTGGGCTGGCAGATGGCCACACATTTGGTGGGTAGGAAACTGTGGCCTTAAGCATCCCTGAGGCGAGACCTTAGAGCAGGTAACGCATGCTTTGTGTACTTGCTTAATCGTCTGTTGCAGACCTGGCAAGAAAAAGAGGGGCTGCACAAAACAGTGCAATGCTTTAGGCCCTATATGTAAGGATTGGTGTATTTCAGCAATGAATTTTTGGGCCTGTTCCCTTGGAAGGGGGATTTTGTTGTTCAGGAAGACCCAACCCTGATCAGACTTGGTTCCCCCTTTTAATATGACGGCCTGTTTCTCTGATGGTGAGTAAATTGGCAGTGTGGCCGTGGAGAGAAACAGGACTGGAGTGGGGGCTAGCCTGGCACTGGTTAAGGATTTTGCTGCCGCATCTGCCCTTGCATTGCCCCGGGAAACAGCATCCTGCTGGGCCTGATGCCCTCGGCAGTGGATGACAGTGACTTCTTTGGGCAGTAGTCTACTCAGGCATTCGCCTCACCCCCAAAACTAAAAGCCTAACAACCGACCGCTGGCAGGCACTTCTTTCATTGTAGCCCCCGGAGACTGCAGGCCAGATTCTCTTCTTTTTAGGATTTGTAGGATACTTCCGTCACTGGGTACCTAACTTTGCCGCTCTAGCTAAACCTCTGTATGTGGCAGCTAAGGACACACCCACGGTACCCCTCTCTCATCCCGGAGTTGTAAAACAGGCTTTCAGAACGCTACAAACTGCTCTGTCCAAGGCACCTCCACTTCATCTGCCAGACCTTAACCATCCTTTCCACTTGTTTACTGATGAGAAACAAGAGATTGCAGTTGGAGTCCTAACCCAACCCCTAGGCCCCGTGTATCATCCTGTAGCATATTTATCAAAACAACTTGATCCCACAGTCAGGGGATGGCAGCCTTGCCTGCGGACCCTAGGGGTGGCAAGAGAACTTACCAAGGAATCCCTAAAACTTACCTTAGGCCAGCCTATCTCTCTCACAAATCTCTCGCTCACCTAGAACCCTCTCGCCTACAGGATTTTCATCTACTCTTTATTGAAAATCCGTCAGTTAGCCTTCATTACACTTCTCCACTCAACCCAGCTACTTTGTTTCCCCTTCCGTCCCATTCCTCCTCCCCAGCCCATTCCTGCCCTGAACTAATGGATACATTTGCTAAACCTCGGCAGGGCCTGTCTGACCTTCCCTTATCTAACCCAGACCTTACCTTTTATGTAGATGGGAGTTCAATAGTGACACCCGAGGGGCAGCAAAAAGCCGCCTATGCAGTAGTTACAGACTCAGCCACCCTCGAGGCACATCGCCTCCCTGATGGAACCACATCACAAAAGACAGAGCTCATTGCCTTAACCCGAGCTCTCACACTAGCACAGGGAAAGCGAGCAAGTATCTATACTGATTCAAAGTATGCTTTTCTTATTACCCACTGCCACACTGCCCTCTGGAGAGAGCGGGGATTCCTTACTACGAAAGGGTCCCCCATAATTAATGCTACCCAAATCTCTAATCTCCTGCTGATAAAATAGATTTCAAAGCAACAAAGATCTAAAGAAGCAAAGAAGGATATTACATAAAGATAAAAGGATCAATGTAACAAGAAGAGCTAAAGATCCTAAACATATATGCACCCAA
>NW_022440183.1:0-7659 GCF_009761245.1 Sapajus apella
GACATAGCGGAAAGTGTCCCAACTCTGCATAAGTCCTAGCTCCATAATGAACAGCTATTTGTTCTTGGACAAGTTGCTCCTCTTGGGCTCAGTGTTGTCTTCTACAAAGTAAGGACTTTGCTGCCTTATTTCACTAGGTTATTATAAAGATTTAACAAGATATCATTTTTTAAATGCTTAGAGAAACAGTAAAGCAATGGAATAATCTGTTCCTAAACTTTACAACTGAAATCATCTTGGAATCCCAAATAAAATCCAATCTGTATTTTGTTCATAGGTTCTAATATGAAAATGTTGCTGTTTTCAGAAAATGTTATTAAGTCCTAATTTTGCTTATTAGTTGTCCTACTCTTTGTGACTTATAATTTAGGGTATCTCAACTATTTCATAGTTTGTAACTAAATTTATTGATAAATATCTCATTAAAGTAGGTGATGTGATTGTCCACTATTATGGAGTTTATCAATGAAACTAATGGCAGAAAAACCAATGGATGTAAGACCTGGCTTGGACCAATGATCCTTCTCTACGGACTGAAACTGTGAACCAGCAGATGTTTGCTAGGATGATGCTTTACACCCATGTTCATATCCAGCTGACATGGGAGACCAAAACCCTACTTTCATTTTTTTTTTAGGTTCCATGAAGAAGTTGCAAGTTGACATTCTCTAAGTTTTGACATACACACTTAACAACATATTTTGCACATAACACCCGACACATTATTCAGTTCTGGTGTCATCTCATAGACCACCTTACATGACTATTTTTGTAGTGCAAATCATAATTTCAATATTTTGATAGCACCCATTTTCCTTTATTCAAACAGTTTCCTTACAGCTAGTCAGCAAACAGTCAAATAACCTTCTAGTGACTGTGCAAAAGATGGAATGCTTCAAAAATCTGTGCAGCCTCCTTATGCAGGGGCCATGCTAATTTTCTCTGTAGTGTTTCAATTTGAGAATATGTGCTGCCGAAGCAAGCACAAAGCCCTACTTTTACACATGATTGGTGATGAAACATGGATAAGGTTTGGTCCTGTTAAGTCCAACTAACCTACTTGACATTCTGAGAATTCTCTTCAGTGGCTTCCTGGGAGGCAGAATTTGAAAATATTTTTAAATTTTGAGGTAGAGGTGCAAGTAGCTTGGGCAATTGTCATTATTATGTAAAACAGATCACTCAGGGGCCAACCACCACTGGGAGTCTGCTGCTCTGGGGAAGGTTAATATGGGACTTTCTACTGCCTAAGGTACTATACAGGATATAAAGGTGTGGGAGGGTACAGACCTGGTAGCAAAGAAGAAAGAAACACTGATCTCTTTCTGCCACATTATTTCAACCTCTCTGACCATTTAGAACAAGCCCAATGAACATCTGCTAGATAAAAGACCAACACGGGCCTCAAAGAATCTCTTACCATGAAGGTCTCAGCTAAGTCTAGGCTGAGATGTGGGTTCCACATCAGGTTCTGAATATGGGGGTAAGGGTCAATTTGTTCACTTTGTGTGTGGATAAAGTCACACTGCCAGAGCAGGTTCTTTGGCAATAACGGCTGAGCATATAAGCATAGGTATGTGAACTAAAACATGCTATAACTTCAACGTCTCTGTATGGATCACCATGAAGACCTGAGGGATCTGAATCAGTACGGGCATCTTGGTGTCAAAGGTCAACCATTATCAGGCAGCAGGACCAGTTTTAGGGGCAATAATGCAGCAACAGAATTAACAGAAACAACAGAATGATTGGAATGTCCTTTGTTTCTCCTCCTTCTGATTTGATAAAGGGATTGCCTTCCTTGGATTTAGTGAACCCCGTTCGTTCTTGAAAAATTCAAGGAGTACGTAGAAGATAGTTCTCAGAAGACAGTAAAAGATTTTCTGCTAAACTGGACATTTCAAGACCCAAATAACTGATCAGAAAAATCAAAGATGTTACACTATTTTTTAATCTCATGCATAGGTTTTATTCTTGGATGAAATGAACAATGTTGGGATCTCTAAACATAAAGGTCTTACAAGTGCTGAGATAAAGAATCCAGCACGCACTAGCACATGTAACCAGTCTAGCTTTTTGTTTGATTTCTAACTGCGGCAGGGGACTAACTCACTGCCACTCTAAAACCACCTGAGCCAAACTATGACATCTCACCTGATAAGATACAATCGTTGTAAATATTTTAAGCCTCGATTTAGTGTTAACTAGCATTTTAATGTAAACACTTACATGTCATGATGACTAGAAACAGCATAATCGGTGGCAGTTTTCCCAGACAGATCTTGAAAAAATATATCAATATCTTGCTCAAGTAGAAGGCTAACTATACTTGCTGATCCACAACATACAGCAAGTATGAGAGCAGTTCTAAAATGACAGAGAATTTCTCCCTTAAGAACTATAGTAAAATTTAAAGCTAATCTAGTATACATTACCAATTTAATATCTTGCCTATCCATGCAGAATTAAACATAATTAAATATTTATATGTATTAAATGACATAAGCATCTTGGGTGCTCAAGTGTTCATCTTTGTAAAATACCACCAAGGTTAAAAGGAAGGGACAAAAAGAAAACCTCTTATCTCAGTGGGATATTGCATCATAGAAGCTACTAATTTAAAGGCTTTTGATGGGCAAGAAACTATGCTATGGCCACTTATCTGAAGTGGACAAAAATTTAAGTGAAGATTTCTTCCCAGCTTCCCTAGGCTGATATGCTGTAATAGAAAATCAGCCAGGGGATTACATAAGAGCTATCTGCATGCTGAAAGCAGTAATATTAATAACGGGGAGAATAGTGGTCATAGTTGTTTCAGTTAACAATGCCAATAAGCATGAGCTGGGCACTAAATTAAATGCTGTACATACACATCTTTCTTACTTATGCACAGCCAATTTTGAAGGACATATTCTCCTTTTCACATATGACAACATATTTGGTGGTAAATACCATTCCAAGGTCACACATCTAGCAAGTAAGAAAGCTAGGAATTAAACCCAGTCTTGTGTGAATCCAAAGCCTTGCTCTTTTCTCTTATCGCCCAAATACAGCTTGCTTGCCTTCACTAAAGGAAAAGTATATCCACTTAAAACTAACTTACTCCCTCTCTCCATACCAATTAAAAATAAAAACATCAAAATACACTGGAAATAAAACAAAAGCTGATGAACCCACAGTATCAATTGTATGTAGGGATAAGCTAACATTAATATCCTTCAAAGAAAGCAAATTAAAGCAGAGTCATTCAAAACATAAAATGATTATCAACTCCTATTGATGTTGAATACAGCATACTTAGCAGAAAAGCATATAAGACACAGAGGTTAAAAACTACCAGAAAGGGGTAAGAAGTTCAATATTGAGTCATAAAGTAAACCTAAAATTAAAGTTCACACTTCATGAGACTAACATGAAATCCATTTAGCTAACATAAAATCATATAACCAAAAAGGTCACATAATAACATCAGTCAATGTAGTAAGATGAATCCTACTAAAACTGTTCTTTATGTTGCCCAGTTTAACTCTTTTTCTACTTAACTGATTCGTGTTAATCCTGATCACTATGTCACAATAAGTTAATCTTATGAATATTTATGACGTGAGTGACTGCTATCACTCTAGAACAACAGACAGATTAAAAGAAATAACTGTACCTTCCAAATTTATCAAGGGCATTTAAATTAGCTTTTTTCTTGATTAAAAATTTCACCATTTGCTGTTTCTGTCCATGTATGCCAAGCAGAAGTGGCGTGAGGCCACACTGTAAAACAATGCAAAGCAAAAATGATATCTGATTCAAAAATTACATTTTCTCAACTGAACTGAAAACTATATAAGATCCTATAAACTTACACTCATAGAAAGTAAACAAATTGTAGTCACTTCCCTCTTACTCTTCTGTGCTTTCCCACACATCGCTCCTTCCCTTGGAGACATTCCTCCTCTGCCTCACCACATTAACTCTGATCATCTCAGAAACTGACTTTAAACATTTATTCGTTCCAGGAATCTTTGCTTCTAAGCCAGCATTTGGCACAGTATTATTGGATGATAATATTTTTTTCCCCATCTAAGCAAAGAGCTTCTTGAGGGCAGAAGCTGTATCTTTTATCTCTATATCCTCAAAACCTAAGACAAATTGTTGGGTATTAAGCAAGAATTTGAATGTAAAATATTTTTTAGTTTCACATGTTTCACCAAAAGATCAAACTCCAATGTGAAATAAAAATTGCTATTAAGACTCATACTGCCCATTTCAAGAATGTTTCCAACATTTATTCATTTAAAATCTATTTGTATTTAATTTTTTCAGACTGTTAACTAAATAATCAGTTCATAGGACTACTAAAACTAAATTAACAGAATTCCTATACGTATTCTTAATAACTCCATGATTTTTAGTGTTTTAAAACTGCCATCCTGATTAGGCCAATGCTCTACAAACTTAAGAGACATACTGGATAGTCGATAATACAGCTTCAATTGGCCAAAACGGTTTAGAATTTGCTAAATGTTTAATTGAGAAAACTCTGCTCTTAATAACAACTTATTGCCCTAAGCGCTTGAATAATAAGTGACACCTAAATGATAAGAGTAGCGACACAAAATCCTGAGAGGACCATCCTCTACTTATTGAAAGATACTCACTGCAAAAAGACCTTCTGAATGGCAGTGAATAACTGAAGGTAGGAAGGAAAAGCTATTATTCTGTAAGCTGATTGATACTGCCAATAATATTCATTTTAATGTCCCAATCACAGAGATAAAATTCAGACTAGGACAGGAATTGTGGCTCACACCTGTAATCCTAGCATTTTGAAAGCCTGAGGCAGGTGAATCGCTTGAGCCCAGGAGTTCAAGACTCGCCTAGGAAACATGGCAAAAAACCCATCTCTACTAAAAAAAAAAAAAAATACAAAAACTGAGGTTGGAGGACCACCTGAGCTTGGAGAGGTCAAGGCTGTGGTGAGCTGTGATAGCACTACTGCACTCCAGCCTGGAAAACAGAGACCTCCTCTCAAAAAAGAAAAAGTCAAACTACTATTACTGGAAATTAAAGATGTAAAGGAATGAGCACATATCCAACTCCAACTCTTCTAGAGATATCTCAGTTTCTGAGATGTAAGAATTTACACATTACACTTATCTATTCAGTGGTTCTTAAGCAGGTGTGTATCCAGATTTTGAGGAATTTCTTGTTGTTGTTAGAGACAAGGTCTCATTACGTAGCCCAGGATAAACTCAAACTCCTGAGCTCAAGCAATTCTCCCACCTCAGCCTCCCTAGCAGCTGAGACTATAGCCGTGCACCACCATGCCTGGTTCAAGGAAACATTTTTAACATACATGTCCAGGCTTTATCAGACTTACTTTATGAAAATCTTCAGGGGAGAGCCTAGAGTGGTAGATTATTTAAAATTTTTCCTCAGGTTACTGGGATGCACAATTCTAGCTGAAAACTAGTACAATAGATAATTACTTCAGTGTCCTCTCAGCCACATGACCAACTCCCTTTATCATTTCAGGATTTGGCCAAAAAGAGAAAAGAGTAGGAGAGAGATTCATTTGCTGAAATCACCACGTAATTTTCCTGGGTAAGGGGAGAACAGGGTCTAGTAAACTCAAAATACAACTTGATCTTCGTACTTGTAAGCTACTGATGTCCCACCTTTCCATCAAGACATTCTAGATTTGAAAGCAGAGTTGAGACTCTACTTGGCTATTTCTACCAGAATAGAATAGTACACAGTCAGTTAAGTACTTGTGATTCCCTCTTCTCAAGGGTTTCCCACTACATTACACCTATTCATTGCCAATCTGGTTCCTCAGAGGCCTCCTAAAATTGATCTCTGGGCAGTTTACAACTTGCTAACTCCCAATCCCAAACTGAAAACTGTCATTCTCTAAAACTGAAGAGAACCTTGCTTCACCATACAAAGAAACAAATGAATGAACAACAACAACACCACACACACCAACAACCTTTCTATTGTCTTTCCTTTCCATTACCTAATTGCCAAACTGGCCTTGATATTTCTGATTGCTCTCTTTTCTCCTTTCCATTTCTCCGTTATGAACAATCAGAACTATCTTAAGCCTTGCCACTGAGAGATACATCACTTCATGCTATTACTTTTTTTTAGGAACTTGTCAAAGCAACAGGATTTCTATTCGCTGAAATATGTTTTGATTTTCTTGGAGTTTTAATGTAAAACCTATTTCCAGGGCAAATTGTATTATTTTACAATCATTAGGGAAAAAAACCAAAAACCTGGGAGGGAAAAATTGAAAAAAATAAGTATTACCTTTTACAAATTCACTGTTTTTTAAAAAAACAATTTACCATAAGTGCATTTAAAAAAAAAAAAACTGGACCCTCTCTAATGCTTCTTTAAATTTAACAATACTTAAAATAAAATCTTAGATAATTAAGTCACTTCAAAATATTTTCATTCAGGTTATGCTTGAGCTTCCAAATACGGAAAACTGACCCTTACACAGGAGGTCAGTGTTAAAAACAATTGCATTTCAGTATTTTGAAAATAAAATTGGTAGATCTATACCTTGTTTTTGGCTTCAATATCAGCACCGTATAAAAGCAGTGCTTTGGCCAGTAATTTGTCTTCATTGTAGACCGCATAGTGTAGCGCGGTATTGCCATACACATCCGGAAGGTTTGGATCAGTGCCATGTTCTAGCAACATTAACACACATTCATCTTCTTGGCACTGTACAGCCTGTCAGAGTTAGACCGAAAACAAATTATAAATCCTAGGAATTCAAAATAAATATTCCACGGGTTTCACCAACTAGTTATATTTAGATAAGAAAACTCATCTTTATTCTACGTATTGAAATCAAATACATCTCATGCCGATATAGTTGGCTACTGCATACCTTTATTAGAGCTGTCCTCTTTTTGCTGTCAAAGGCATGAAGTGCACATCTTCTGCCCAGCAGGAGTTTTACTATTTCTGAATTCCCATTGGCAGACGCCAAATGGAGAGCAGTTCTATGAGAGCAAGAAGACTTTTTAGGAAATTGTAGTGCATTATCTACAGCCACCTCAACAATTCATGTAATTGCAAACACTAAATAGCCTATTACTCTGCCTTCAAAACAAACACTGAATTTTCCTTTGAAGAAAGTAAGCTATTACTTTCTTCATTATCCCTCATTACTCACTGTATGAATAAAAGAGCAGCCTATCTGAACAGAAAGAGCATAGCTCTTGGATTGCATTCAACTTGGGCTGGAATCCTACTTCAAGCGCTGCCACTTCTTAGATGTTGCTGAGCTGTTTTTTCTCTCAATTTCCTCATCAATAAAATGGGAATGAAAATAGTAGCTTTCTCACAGGAAACCACTGTAATACTTAAATGAGACTCTACACAAAAGATAGAGAATAGTTCCTAACACAAAAAACAGCTCAATAATTGTTAGATATTATAATTTTTACTACAACTACTAGAGACAACATTTAAATTAAGTGAGATAATACCATCATACCTACACGTTGTTGAGGTATATTTAAGAGATTACAGGTAACATTCTATTTTAGTGATTCTAAGATCATCATTGTCTCCATGTTTAAACATTTCTTACACTGGAATACCACTTATAATTCATGATTTACTATAATTGGGACATAAAGT
>NW_022440184.1:0-7657 GCF_009761245.1 Sapajus apella
ACACACACACACACACACACACACGCACGCACACACACACGCACACATACACAGAGAACAAGACCAAAAAGGAGACTTAACAAAACATTTGCAACTAGTTATTAAGTGGCAGATCGAGTATTCAAACCTAGACAATCTATGCATTTTTTTTTTTGAGACATTATTTCACTCTGTTGCCATGCTGGAATGAAGTGATGATGTGATCATAGCTCACTGCAGCCTCAACCTCCTGGGCTCAAGTGATCCTCCCACCTCAGCCTCTCAAGTAGCTAAGACTACAGGTGTGCACCACCATGCTCAGCTAATCTTTAAATTGTTTGTAGAGACAGGATCTCTCTATGATTCCCAGGCTGATCTTGAACTCTTGAGTTCAAGCAATCCCCCCGCCTTGGCCTCCCAAAGCACTGGAATTGCAGACATAAGCCATCCTGCCTGGCCTGAGTCTCTGTCCTTCTTAGTAGCTATGCGATATTGCCTCTCAAGAGTAAATTTGTTTCTATTGCCTGAAACGTTTTTTGTTATTTATTTATTTATTTATTTATTTTTCTTTTATGACAAAGAAACTGGCTTCAGACATCTGGAGGTTGGCAAATTCCTTGAGAACGTTGAAAGCATGAGAAACATAGCATAGAGCAATTTTCTTTTCTCTCTTTTCTTTTTTTTTTTTTTTAATAATAAAGACGGGGTTTCACCATGTTGGTCAGGCTGGTTTTGAACTCCTGACCTCAGGTGATCCGCCCGCCTTGGCCTCCAAAGTGCTTGGATTACAGACGTGAGCCACCACGCCCAGCCGCATAGAGCAATTTTCTTACAGAGTTGGATAAGCGATCCCAAGAAAAGAGGTGGGAGGTGCTAAAGTTTTAGAATTAAGGGTTTTGAGCTTTTTTCAGAATCAAGGATTTCAGACTTGTGAGGCTGAGGTAATTTTCTGAAAAAACTTGTTACCTTGCGGGAGACAGGGAGTAGAAGAGGCCATTCTCCACGGAGTAGGCCACAGTGGGAAGGCATTCGGAAAGAAGGCAGTGGACGGTGGGGGACGAGTGCTGAAATGATGGCCCAAAGGGGCTGGTGTGGGATTTAACTCACTTTTATGAATATACTGTTCATAGTTTTAGGCCATCGACCCCAGATAATGGAGGCCAGCTGCAGAGAAGAGAGGGAGCAGGCTGTTTAACTTTGTGCAGTGGATTACCAGGCTGCTGCAGAAGCATCAGATCCTCACTCCCAGGAGGGCTCTGAAGAGGCAGCAGGCATGTGGCTCATGGTCTAAATTCAGCACGCAGTACAAAGGCAGTGGAGGAGGGCTGCAAGGTGGGCGATGCCGGACTGCGGCGGAGGTACTGGCAACCTCAGAATCTGGCTTACACGGGCAGGCGTTTGTAGGGAAAAATCTCTCGACTTACCCTTCTGGTTTATTTCCCCTTCTCATCATCTTTCACTCTGTGCCTCAGACGTATGTCTGTTTAAAAGCAGTCTCCTCTGTCAGACCCAGCCCCTGCTGTCAGCCATCCCCTAGGTCTGGTGAACCCCGAGTCCTGTTTCCAGGCTTGGTCTTGTTGGGGTGACACACAAGAAGCTCTAAGGGAGGAGGAGGATGCACTTAGCAGGGTCTGTTGGTGTCACATAGTGGACTGGAAAGAAATGCTGCTGCCTGGGGTAGGAGGATTGGCCCCAGGCCTCCCTGATGACTCCAAACCTGGGCCCTCCCTCCTGTGCCTAGCATTCCTGGAATGAACCCCAAGGACAATGTATTTACATCTGTGAGGGTGGACTATCAGGGAGGGCTTAATTAAACCCAGGAATAAAACACTTGACTTTTCCTTCAACTAATGTGCCATTGCTTAGCCAAAGACATCAGAGTACTTTACATTGACCTCATGTATTCTTACGCCATGAGAATTCTACAAATAAAGGTAACTCAGATTCCAGATTTGTGTTTCCATATCTTTAGCTTATAAGAAAAGAACTCATTTACTGAGCACCTAAAATTGGCCAGGTCCTGGGGATACATCTTTTCTTATACTATCCTTTTTAATCCTCACAGCAATGTCACAAGGGAGTCATGATTGCCCCCATTTTTAGGTGAGGAAACTGAAACTCTGAAGTAACTTACTATGGTTACACAGCTATGAGACTGGGATTCAAATGAGGCCTATAAAGATTCTAAAATGCAGCCAGGTATGGTGGCTCACACCTGTAATCCCAGCACTTTGGGAGGCTGAGGCTGGTGGATTGCTTGAGCCCAGGAGTTTGAGACCAGCCTAGGCAACATGGTGAAAAAATACAAAAATTAGCTGGACATGGTGGCATACACCTGCAGTCCCAGCTACTCAGGAAGCTGAGGTTGCAGTGAGCCAATACTGCACCACTGCACTCCAGCCTGGGCCACAGAGCGAGACTATGTCTCAAAAAAGAAAAGAAAAAAGATTCTAAAATGCATACTTTTTTCAATATACTTTGCTTTATTTAACAGTCGTGAAACATTCATCAGGCACCTAAGATATGAATTCACAGATGAAAAACATGATCGCAGGCCAGGCGTGGTGGCTCACGCCTATAATCCCAGGACTTTGGGAGGGCGAGGTGGGTGGATCTCTTGAGGTCAGGAGTTCAAGACCAGCCTGGACAATATGGTGAAACCCCAACTCTACTGAAAATACAAAAATTACCCAGGAGTGGTGGTGGGCACCTGTAATCCTAGCTACTCAGGAGGCTGAGGCAGGAGAATCACTTGAACCCAAGAGGCAGAGGTTGCAGTGAGCCGAGATCACACCATTGCACTCCAGCCTGGGCCACAGAGTGAGACTCCATCTCAAAAAAAAAAAAAAAACAATGATGGCTGGGCATGGTGGCTCACACCTGTAATCCAAGCACTTTGGAGGCCAAGATGGGTGGATCACCTGAAGTCAGGAGTTCAAGACCAGCCTAACCAACATGGTGAAACCCCGTCTTAAAAAAATAATAATAAAATAAAATAAATAAAAAATAAAAAAACAATGATAAACATGATCTCTGTCTTCAAAGAACTCACAACCATGTGAAGGAAACACACAAGTCAGCAGACAATTGAAACACAATGTAGAGTGGTAAGTACAGTGACAAACCAAGAACAGGAGATTTAGGAGCCCAAAGGAGCAAATGATGGGCCCTGCCCGAGGAAGTCCGGGAAAGGTGACGTTTAATCAAGCCCGGCCCACTGCATTCCTGGTTACGTGGAGCATGGAGATGCTGAAGAAAAGTAGCTGACGTTTCTTGGCAGGCACTGTACTAAATATGCATTATTTCACTTAATCCTTACAACCTTGATCCTGAATTGGGTATTGAAGGATGGCAAAGGTGTTTATAAGCATGGCCCCTGTGCAGTAAGGTGTTCATGGAGCTGGAGGCAGGTTACTCAATAATAATGAGAGCCTTGAAGAGTGGCAGTAAGCCTGGAGCTGAGGCTTCACTCATTCTGGGCCTGTCTGAGGGGAAGCAGGTGAGATGAGGCTCTTTTGCTGCAGTGCCAGCGTCCAACCTGGCTTCCTCCGCAGTATGAGGAGTGCAGGAAGCGTATCCCTTTTGTGGTCTGAAGACTATTGAAAGCTAATCTTGCTTGCCCCAAATACTCCCCTGCAGTGCATAGAATGCCTGTGAAAAACCGGCCAGACTTGATGATTTCGCCTGCTTGGCCCTGCCTTACCTTCCAGACTGTTCCCTTATCTTCTCACAGGAAATATCACTCAGGCCATGCTTCCATTGTGTTCTCTGCTCAAGCAAGTGAGATTTTATATATATATATATATATATATATATATATATCTTTTTTTTTTTTTTTTTTTGAGATGGAGTATCGCTCTGTTACCCAGGCTGGAGTGCAGTGGCTTGACCTTGACTCACTGCAAACTCCATCTCCCGGTTTCAAGCGATTCTCCTGCCTCAGCCTCCCAAGTAGCTGGGATTACAGGCATGCACCACCACACCTCATAATTTTTTTTTTAATTTTTAGTAGAGATGAGGTTTTGCCATGTTGGGCAGGCTGGTCTTGAACTCCTGACCTCAGGTGATCCACCTCCCAAAGTGTTGGGATTACAGGCGTGAGCCACCACATCTGGCCAATAAAAAGAAATTTAAACAGATATAACTAACTATACCCCAAAAAAAGACTTCATAATTGGGTATTTGGGATTCTTACACTTTGTTAATGAATTCTTACATTTGATTTTTTAAAAAATCAGTTACTGTATTTACAATTTATTTCTAATTAGTGAACTTAAGGGAACACATTTTGTTTCTAAGAGATAGACACATTTAGGGGCTACTATTTGTATGCACTTTTCAAATAACATTTGTGAGCATAGGTAATCTTTATAACCCCATAAATGAATAAGAAGTCCAAAAAGGCCGGGCGCGGTGGCTCACGCCTGTAATCCCAGCACTTTGGGAGGCCAAGGCGGGTGGATCACGAGGTCAAGAGATCGAGACCATCCTGGTCAACATGGTGAAACCCCGTCTCTACTAAAAATACAAAAAATTCAGCTGGGCATGGTGGCGCGCGCCTGTAGTCCCAGCTACTCAGGAGGCTGAGGCAGGAGAATTGCCTGAACCCAGGAGGCGGAGGTTGTGGTGAGCCGAGATCGTGCCATTGCACTCCAGCCTGGGTAACAAGAGTGAAACTCCGTCTCAAAAAAAAAAAAAAAAAGAAGTCCAACTGATTATAGTTATCCCTAAGGGCAGGATAACTTGATGCTGGATATAGACTATGCAGGTGTAAATATTGGTTCTACTACTTCATAACTGTGTGACTCTGGGTGACTTAATCCCTTATCTTAAAAAAACTGGGGGGGTAAAATAAGAAAAATAAATAACTATGGGGTTGTGAAAATTAAATGAGTTAATGCATGTAAAGCCCACATACATGTAAAGTCCATTTTAGAAAATCTAGAAATTGCAGAAAAATAAGAAACCAGAAATCATCCCACCTCAGTAACTTAATGGACAGTGGCTAATACCAATGGTGCTTTTGTACAAATTAGAAAAGTTGGCCCTTCCTCAAGATACTTGACTGCTATCAGCCAGAAAGTTGTCTTAATAGGGGGGCACTATTTATTAATTACACTGGGATGTAAAAAATAGACCAAGGTTGTCTTGAGGAAAACAAGACCTTGCCTATGGATGACAATGTCGGATGTTTTTTATTTAATGTTATTACTAATCATGTAGAGATTAACAAATTTATACATAAAATTTTTTCTGTATTTAGAATTTAGGCTAGATTCCAGAGCCTGGCAGGCACACAGAGGGTATTTGTTAAATAAATGAATGAATGAAAGGGGGAGGAAGTAGAGAGGGATGGAGGGTGAGGGAAAAAGAGAGAGAGAGGGAGAAAATGAATTTGCCAAATTATTTTCCAAAAGAATTATATCAGTAGTGGCTGTTTAAATTTGTGTTAACTGAGATGAAAAAGTCTCTCATTTTAATTTCCAGTTCTGTAATTATCATCAGAGGATGAATATTTTCCATGTGTTCATTTATTTTGGCTAGTAATTGGAATCTTGTTTGTTTTTCTTATAAAATTGTATACATCCTTTACATAGGAAAGATATTCACCACTTATAATTTCTTCTTGCAATTATTGTTTCAATTTAACTTTTAATTTTTATTATTGTCTTGGTTTTTCACATGGTGGTTTCTAATCATTCAGGAAAATTATTGATATTTTGTTTTGTGATTTATTCTATCAGATTAAATCTTAAAAATTGCTCTTCCTGATAAATATCTGATATTCACTTTTATTTTCTTCTCATTCTTTTTGGGTTTGTTTAAAAATATGTATATTTCTTTTATCCATCTGGAATTAGTTTGATTATACACACACACACACACACACACACACACACACATATGCATTGCAAACTAATTATTCTAATACAATTTGTTGAATATTTCTTTTCCTTCTCATTAATTTCTGAAATAGCCTCATGGTAAAAATTCATACCTACCTCTGCGCTATCGTCCTCCATTTGATGATTCTTTAAACTCCATTTTTTTTTTTTAACCTTTAAAATCAGTTCAAGTGGTAAACTTTGGGTCGGTTGAAAATAAATGCCTTCAAGACTAAAGTGACCGTGGAAAAACATGTAAAGACATTTAGTTCAGTGTGGGGGTGAGAGGTGATGAAAATGGGTTTGCTCAGCATGACTAAGGAAGACCTCTGCCCATCCCCCAACAACAATAAAAAAATAAATTCGATGGAGAAATAATTAAATAAATAAAGGTACTACAGAGCACGTTTTCCCTAAATAAAGGAAGGCAATGGCAGAGGAAGACACTGCAGTTAATCCAGTGTTTCTATTATTAAGAGAGGCAATCTAGATACCGATTAGATCTACTGGAAAATTTACCCAGGTATTGAAATCAACCCTTCCAAAAGGTTCTTTGCTTGGAGGCTCAATAACAATAGAGTAATGGAGTGTATGCAGCTAGCTGCTTTCCAAGGAGATGGAGGCAGTGGCACGGCCACTGAGACACCTAGTGGTGAGGGTCTTTACTGCACAGTTAGAGTTTGCCAGTTGGGCCCATTTAAGAGCCACTTCCTTGGGAGCAGTGGTGTGCATTAGAGGAGCTTAGATGCCCTTCTTTTAGCTCCCCTTTTCTGCCCCCAATAAAATAATTTGAGCTCTCTATTGTGTGCATGAAGTCTCAGAGATAAGTGCTAATAGATCTGAAAACTGAATAGCCTCTGCAAAGAGAAGGAAGAGAGAGAACTCTTCCCTCAACTCCTTTCTCTCAAAGAGAGAACTAGAAGGCTAAATTAACACAGGCTGACCAGCATGGTTTTTCAAGCCCTGGGGTACAGTTGAAGATGTAAATTTAGTCAATTGAATTAATATTCATTAGGGAGCAGCAGCGTGTTTCATCAAGCATATTATTTCCATCCCTTACCCTTCTAGGCCTTACAAAAACTCAAACAAGAGGATAATTATAATTTTCATTTTATTGTAATTATAGTGTTTGAACTGTAAGTTCACCCACATTCAGAGTATTACCAGGTAAAGATTGTTCTACATACTATTCAGGGATGATAATTTACCACAGATGTGAACTACAGAGTTGTGTTTAATATCTAAAATTAGTCATTTATGTGGAGGACATTCTTCAATGGTTCAGAAAAGGAAAGATTAATGGATTCATTCACGTATTCATTTGTTCAAATACATACTGAGCAGCACAGCACTAAGCCCTGAGGATTTGGTGCTTAAAAAAGAAGCTCAGTCATTGTCCTCGTGATCTTACAGCCTGAAGTGTACAATTTTGCAAGTCTCCATAATAAAGTGGGGTGAAGCTTACAAGAGTGAAAGTACAGGATGCTAATCAAATGGGGCAAGTTGGTCGCTGGTGTCACAGAAGGCCTCCAGAGAAGGGCAAGTATAAGTCTAGTCCTGAAAGACAGATAAGAGCCGACCATAAAGGAGGGAGACAGTGACCAGGAAGAGATTATTTCAGGTGAGAGCATAAGAAATTAAAAGAACTAAAGACAAGCCGGGCACCATGGCTCACACCTGTAATCCCAGCACTTTGGGAGGCTGAGGCGGGTGGACCGCCTGAGGTCAGGAGTTTGAGACCAGCCTGACCAACATAGAGAAACCCCATCTCTACTAAAAATACACTATTAGCC
>NW_022440185.1:0-7654 GCF_009761245.1 Sapajus apella
GACATAGCGGAAAGTGTCCCAACTCTGCATAAGTCCTAGCTCCATAATGAACAGCTATTTGTTCTTGGACAAGTTGCTCCTCTTGGGCTCAATGTTGTCTTCTACAAAGTAAGGACTTTGCTGCCTTATTTCACTAGGTTATTATAAAGATTTAACAAGATATCATTTTTTAAATGCTTAGAGAAACAGTAAAGCAATGGAATAATCTGTTCCTAAACTTTACAACTGAAATCATCTTGGAATCCCAAATAAAATCCAATCTGTATTTTGTTCATAGGTTCTAATATGAAAATGTTGCTGTTTTCAGAAAATGTTATTAAGTCCTAATTTTGCTTATTAGTTGTCCTACTCTTTGTGACTTATAATTTAGGGTATCTCAACTATTTCATAGTTTGTAACTAAATTTATTGATAAATATCTCATTAAAGTAGGTGATGTGATTGTCCACTATTATGGAGTTTATCAATGAAACTAATGGCAGAAAAACCAATGGATGTAAGACCTGGCTTGGACCAATGATCCTTCTCTACGGACTGAAACTGTGAACCAGCAGATGTTTGCTAGGATGATGCTTTACACCCATGTTCATATCCAGCTGACATGGGAGACCAAAACCCTACTTTCATTTTTTTTTTAGGTTCCATGAAGAAGTTGCAAGTTGACATTCTCTAAGTTTTGACATACACACTTAACAACATATTTTGCACATAACACCCGACACATTATTCAGTTCTGGTGTCATCTCATAGACCACCTTACATGACTATTTTTGTAGTGCAAATCATAATTTCAATATTTTGATAGCACCCATTTTCCTTTATTCAAACAGTTTCCTTACAGCTAGTCAGCAAACAGTCAAATAACCTTCTAGTGACTGTGCAAAAGATGGAATGCTTCAAAAATCTGTGCAGCCTCCTTATGCAGGGGCCATGCTAATTTTCTCTGTAGTGTTTCAATTTGAGAATATGTGCTGCCGAAGCAAGCACAAAGCCCTACTTTTACACATGATTGGTGATGAAACATGGATAAGGTTTGGTCCTGTTAAGTCCAACTAACCTACTTGACATTCTGAGAATTCTCTTCAGTGGCTTCCTGGGAGGCAGAATTTGAAAATATTTTTAAATTTTGAGGTAGAGGTGCAAGTAGCTTGGGCAATTGTCATTATTATGTAAAACAGATCACTCAGGGGCCAACCACCACTGGGAGTCTGCTGCTCTGGGGAAGGTTAATATGGGACTTTCTACTGCCTAAGGTACTATACAGGATATAAAGGTGTGGGAGGGTACAGACCTGGTAGCAAAGAAGAAAGAAACACTGATCTCTTTCTGCCACATTATTTCAACCTCTCTGACCATTTAGAACAAGCCCAATGAACATCTGCTAGATAAAAGACCAACACGGGCCTCAAAGAATCTCTTACCATGAAGGTCTCAGCTAAGTCTAGGCTGAGATGTGGGTTCCACATCAGGTTCTGAATATGGGGGTAAGGGTCAATTTGTTCACTTTGTGTGTGGATAAAGTCACACTGCCAGAGCAGGTTCTTTGGCAATAACGGCTGAGCATATAAGCATAGGTATGTGAACTAAAACATGCTATAACTTCAACGTCTCTGTATGGATCACCATGAAGACCTGAGGGATCTGAATCAGTACGGGCATCTTGGTGTCAAAGGTCAACCATTATCAGGCAGCAGGACCAGTTTTAGGGGCAATAATGCAGCAACAGAATTAACAGAAACAACAGAATGATTGGAATGTCCTTTGTTTCTCCTCCTTCTGATTTGATAAAGGGATTGCCTTCCTTGGATTTAGTGAACCCCGTTCGTTCTTGAAAAATTCAAGGAGTACGTAGAAGATAGTTCTCAGAAGACAGTAAAAGATTTTCTGCTAAACTGGACATTTCAAGACCCAAATAACTGATCAGAAAAATCAAAGATGTTACACTATTTTTTAATCTCATGCATAGGTTTTATTCTTGGATGAAATGAACAATGTTGGGATCTCTAAACATAAAGGTCTTACAAGTGCTGAGATAAAGAATCCAGCACGCACTAGCACATGTAACCAGTCTAGCTTTTTGTTTGATTTCTAACTGCGGCAGGGGACTAACTCACTGCCACTCTAAAACCACCTGAGCCAAACTATGACATCTCACCTGATAAGATACAATCGTTGTAAATATTTTAAGCCTCGATTTAGTGTTAACTAGCATTTTAATGTAAACACTTACATGTCATGATGACTAGAAACAGCATAATCGGTGGCAGTTTTCCCAGACAGATCTTGAAAAAATACATCAATATCTTGCTCAAGTAGAAGGCTAACTATACTTGCTGATCCACAACATACAGCAAGTATGAGAGCAGTTCTAAAATGACAGAGAATTTCTCCCTTAAGAACTATAGTAAAATTTAAAGCTAATCTAGTATACATTACCAATTTAATATCTTGCCTATTCATGCAGAATTAAACATAATTAAATATTTATATGTATTAAATGACATAAGCATCTTGGGTGCCCAAGTGTTCATCTTTGTAAAATACCACCAAGGTTAAAAGGAAGGGACAAAAAGAAAACCTCTTATCTCAGTGGGATATTGCATCATAGAAGCTACTAATTTAAAGGCTTTTGATGGGCAAGAAACTATGCTATGGCCACTTATCTGAAGTGGACAAAAATTTAAGTGAAGATTTCTTCCCAGCTTCCCTAGGCTGATATGCTGTAATAGAAAATCAGCCAGGGGATTACATAAGAGCTATCTGCATGCTGAAAGCAGTAATATTAATAACGGGGAGAATAGTGGTCATAGTTGTTTCAGTTAACAATGCCAATAAGCATGAGCTGGGCACTAAATTAAATGCTGTACATACACATCTTTCTTACTTATGCACAGCCAATTTTGAAGGACATATTCTCCTTTTCACATATGACAACATATTTGGTGGTAAATACCATTCCAAGGTCACACATCTAGCAAGTAAGAAAGCTAGGAATTAAACCCAGTCTTGTGTGAATCCAAAGCCTTGCTCTTTTCTCTTATCGCCCAAATACAGCTTGCTTGCCTTCACTAAAGGAAAAGTATATCCACTTAAAACTAACTTACTCCCTCTCTCCATACCAATTAAAAATAAAAACATCAAAATACACTGGAAATAAAACAAAAGCTGATGAACCCACAGTATCAATTGTATGTAGGGATAAGCTAACATTAATATCCTTCAAAGAAAGCAAATTAAAGCAGAGTCATTCAAAACATAAAATGATTATCAACTCCTATTGATGTTGAATACAGCATACTTAGCAGAAAAGCATATAAGACACAGAGGTTAAAAACTACCAGAAAGGGGTAAGAAGTTCAATATTGAGTCATAAAGTAAACCTAAAATTAAAGTTCACACTTCATGAGACTAACATGAAATCCATTTAGCTAACATAAAATCATATAACCAAAAAGGTCACATAATAACATCAGTCAATGTAGTAAGATGAATCCTACTAAAACTGTTCTTTATGTTGCCCAGTTTAACTCTTTTTCTACTTAACTGATTCGTGTTAATCCTGATCACTATGTCACAATAAGTTAATCTTATGAATATTTATGACGTGAGTGACTGCTATCACTCTAGAACAACAGACAGATTAAAAGAAATAACTGTACCTTCCAAATTTATCAAGGGCATTTAAATTAGCTTTTTTCTTGATTAAAAATTTCACCATTTGCTGTTTCTGTCCATGTATGCCAAGCAGAAGTGGCGTGAGGCCACACTGTAAAACAATGCAAAGCAAAAATGATATCTGATTCAAAAATTACATTTTCTCAACTGAACTGAAAACTATATAAGATCCTATAAACTTACACTCATAGAAAGTAAACAAATTGTAGTCACTTCCCTCTTACTCTTCTGTGCTTTCCCACACATCGCTCCTTCCCTTGGAGACATTCCTCCTCTGCCTCACCACATTAACTCTGATCATCTCAGAAACTGACTTTAAACATTTATTCGTTCCAGGAATCTTTGCTTCTAAGCCAGCATTTGGCACAGTATTATTGGATGATAATATTTTTTTCCCCATCTAAGCAAAGAGCTTCTTGAGGGCAGAAGCTGTATCTTTTATCTCTATATCCTCAAAACCTAAGACAAATTGTTGGGTATTAAGCAAGAATTTGAATGTAAAATATTTTTTAGTTTCACATGTTTCACCAAAAGATCAAACTCCAATGTGAAATAAAAATTGCTATTAAGACTCATACTGCCCATTTCAAGAATGTTTCCAACATTTATTCATTTAAAATCTATTTGTATTTAATTTTTTCAGACTGTTAACTAAATAATCAGTTCATAGGACTACTGAAACTAAATTAACAGAATTCCTATATGTATTCTTAATAACTCCATGATATTTAGTGTTTTAAAACTGCCATCCTGATTAGCCCAATGCTCTACAAACTTAAGAGACATACTGGATAGTCGATAATACAGCTTCAATTGACCAAAACGGTTTAGAATTTGCTAAATGTTTAATTGAGAAAACTCTGCTCTTAATAACAACTTATTGCCCTAAGCGCTTGAATAATAAGTGACACCTAAATGATAAGAGTAGCGACACAAAATCCTGAGAGGACCATCCTCTACTTATTGAAAGATACTCACTGCAAAAAGACCTTCTGAATGGCAGTGAATAACTGAAGGTAGGAAGGAAAAGCTATTATTCTGTAAGCTGATTGATACTGCCAATAATATTCATTTTAATGTCCCAATCACAGAGATAAAATTCAGACTAGGACAGGAATTGTGGCTCACACCTGTAATCCTAGCATTTTGAAAGCCTGAGGCAGGTGAATCGCTTGAGCCCAGGAGTTCAAGACTGGCCTGGGAAACATGGCAAAAAACCCATCTCTACTAAAAAAAAAAAATACAAAACCTGAGGTTGGAGGACCACCTGAGCTTGGGGAGGTCGAGGCTCTGGTGAGCTGCGATAGCACTACTGCACTCCAGCCTGGAAAACAGAGACCTCCTCTCAAAAAAAGAAAAAGTCAAACTACTATTACTGGAAATTAAAGATGTAAAGGAATGAGCACATATCCAACTCCAACTCTTCTAGAGATATCTCAGTTTCTGAGATGTAAGAATTTACACATTACACTTATCTATTCAGTGGTTCTTAAGCAGGTGTGTATCCAGATTTTGAGGAATTTCTTGTTGTTGTTAGAGACAAGGTCTCATTACGTAGCCCAGGATAAACTCAAACTCCTGAGCTCAAGCAATTCTCCCACCTCAGCCTCCCTAGCAGCTGAGACTATAGCCGTGCACCACCATGCCTGGTTCAAGGAAACATTTTTAACATACATGTCCAGGCTTTATCAGACTTACTTTATGAAAATCTTCAGGGGAGAGCCTAGAGTGGTAGATTATTTAAAATTTTTCCTCAGGTTACTGGGATGCACAATTCTAGCTGAAAACTAGTACAATAGATAATTACTTCAGTGTCCTCTCAGCCACATGACCAACTCCCTTTATCATTTCAGGATTTGGCCAAAAAGAGAAAACAGTAGGAGAGAGATTCATTTGCTGAAATCACCACGTAATTTTCCTGGGTAAGGGGAGAACAGGGTCTAGTAAACTCAAAATACAACTTGATCTTCGTACTTGTAAGCTACTGATGTCCCACCTTTCCATCAAGACATTCTAGATTTGAAAGCAGAGTTGAGACTCTACTTGGCTATTTCTACCAGAATAGAATAGTACACAGTCAGTTAAGTACTTGTGATTCCCTCTTCTCAAGGGTTTCCCACTACATTACACCTATTCATTGCCAATCTGGTTCCTCAGAGGCCTCCTAAAATTGATCTCTGGGCAGTTTACAACTTGCTAACTCCCAATCCCAAACTGAAAACTGTCATTCTCTAAAACTGAAGAGAACCTTGCTTCACCATACAAAGAAACAAATGAATGAACAACAACAACACCACACACACCAACAACCTTTCTATTGTCTTTCCTTTCCATTACCTAATTGCCAAACTGGCCTTGATATTTCTGATTGCTCTCTTTTCTCCTTTCCATTTCTCCGTTATGAACAATCAGAACTATCTTAAGCCTTGCCACTGAGAGATACATCACTTCATGCTATTACTTTTTTTTAGGAACTTGTCAAAGCAACAGGATTTCTATTCGCTGAAATATGTTTTGATTTTCTTGGAGTTTTAATGTAAAACCTATTTCCAGGGCAAATTGTATTATTTTACAATCATTAGGGAAAAAAACCAAAAACCTGGGAGGGAAAAATTGAAAAAAATAAGTATTACCTTTTACAAATTCACTGTTTTTTAAAAAAACAATTTACCATAAGTGCATTTAAAAAAAAAAAAACTGGACCCTCTCTAATGCTTCTTTAAATTTAACAATACTTAAAATAAAATCTTAGATAATTAAGTCACTTCAAAATATTTTCATTCAGGTTATGCTTGAGCTTCCAAATACAGAAAACTGACCCTTACACAGGAGGTCAGTGTTAAAAACAATTGCATTTCAGTATTTTGAAAATAAAATTGGTAGATCTGTACCTTGTTTTTGGCTTCAATATCAGCACCGTATAAAAGCAGTGCTTTGGCCAGTAATTTGTCTTCATTGTAGACAGCATAGTGTAACGCGGTATTGCCATACACATCCGGAAGGTTTGGATCAGTGCCATGTTCTAGCAACATTAACACACATGCATCTTCTTGGCACTGTACGGCCTGTCAGTATTAGACCAAAAACAAATTATAAATCCTAGGAATTCGAAATAAATATTCCACGGGTTTCACCAACTAGTTATATTTAGATAGGAAAACTCATCTTTATTGTATGTATTGAAATCGAATACATCTCATGCCGATATAGTTGGCTACTGCATACCTTTATTAGAGCTGTCCTCTTTTTGCTGTCAAAGGCATGAAGTGCACATCTTCTGTCCAGCAGGAGTTTTACTATTTCTGAATTCCCATTGGCAGACGCCAAATGGAGAGCAGTTCTATGAGAGCGAGAAGACTTTTTAGGAAATTGTAGTGCATTATCTACAGCCACCTCAACAATTCATGTCATTGCAAACACTAAACAGCCTATTACTCTGCCTTCAAAACAAACACCGAATTTTCCTCTGAAGAAAGTAAGCTATTACTTTCTTCATTATCCCTCATTACTCACTGTATGAATAAAAGAGCAGCCTATCTGAACAGAAAGAGCATAGCCCTTGGATTGCATTCAACTTGGGCTGGAATCCTACTTCAAGTGCTGCCACTTCTTAGATGTTGCTGAGCTGCTTTTTATCTCAATTTCCTCATCAATAAAATGGGAATGAAAATAGTAGCTTTCTCACAGGAAACCACTGTAATACTTAAATGAGACTCTACACAAAAGATAGAGAATAGTTCCTAACACAAAAAACAGCTCAATAATTGTTAGATATAATTTTTACTACAACTACTAGAGACAACATTTAAATTAAGTGAGATAATACCATCATACCTACACGTTGTTGAGGTATGTTTGAGAGATTACAGGTAACATTCTATTTTAGTGATTCTAAGATGATCATTGTTTCCATGTTTAAACATTTCTTACACTGGAATACCACTTATAATTCATGATTTACTATAATTGGGACATAAAGT
>NW_022440186.1:0-7649 GCF_009761245.1 Sapajus apella
ATAAGTAACTAAGGTCTGTGATTTCCACCTTAACCAGATAATGTGTAAACAAATGTTTATCTTGACTTCTGTAAACCACTTAAGTAACAAACGGAATGACAAAAGTCCCCTGGCCCTTGGAACGTCCGGAGACCCCCACCCTCATCTCTGCCCAGGAGGTAATTTACAGAATCCACTAGCCCTCGGAATGTCTGAAGCCTTTTCATCCCCATCCCCGCCCCTCACCCCCACTCCCAAGGTGGTTTTTCGGGTATAAAAAATCATGGCACCTGTTGCTACCACAGGTTGGAGAGACGTGAGTCCTCTTTGGTCGCCGGCATAATAAATGACCCTGCAATCTGGCATACTTTTGTCTTGTGATAACTTTCTACGCTCCGGTCAAATACAACAGTACCACTCAGCGTATCCACACCCAGCATCACCCCAAGTTCAATTTCATTTCAGGGCTTTGCCTTCCTGTGAGTGACAACTCTTTCCAGGCTGTTTGGCAAGCGTAAATACAAAAACAATTCCTGACTTCTTTTTCTCCTTCATTAACAGCTTCTATTGAAGTGGAAAATCTTGAAATCCTACTTCTGTATCATAAGGAATAAACTTTTATTCCCCACACTTGAACAAAAATAGTCCTGGCATCAAGGTTACTTCCATGGATGACAGCTGTTCCATTCTAATGGAGACCCTGCTTATCTTGTCCTGGGTATGCACCCAAGCCTGTTTCTGTGACTTTTCAGCACAGACACTCTTCATTCTGTGGCCATGGGGCAGCTTCAGATCCAGTTGATTTTCTCTGGATGTCGGGCTCCAGCCTTATCCCATTTCCTGAACACACTGGGCACCGGGTGCTTCTGCTCCCATCACTAGTCACGGAGCAGGCCCGCTTTTCCCGCAGGCCCCTGTCACCCTGTACATGAGGGCCCTGTGCACTGTAGCACTCCTCACAGGCTCTTCCCCATGGTCTGTCCTCAACTAACACCTAAAGCATTTCCCTTCCCTTCCCTTCCCTTCCCTCCCCCCCCCTCCCTCCCCCTCCCTCCCTCCCTCCCTCCCTCCCTTCCTTCCTTCTTTCCTTCCTTTCTTCCTTCCTTTCTTTCTTTGAGATGGAGTTTTACTTTTGTTGCCCAGGCTAGAGTGCAATGGCATGATCTCAGTACACTGCAACCTTCACCTCCCCAGTTCCAGCAATCCTCCTCCCTCGGCCTCCCAAGAAGCTGGGACTACAGGTGTGCCACCACACCCAGCTAATTTTTTGTTTGTTTGTTTGTTTGAGACAGAGTTTTGTTCTTGTTGCCCAGGCTGGAGAACAATGGCACAATCTTGGCTCGCTGCAACCTCCACCTCCCGGTTCAAGCGATTCTCCTGCCTCAGCTTCTCTAGTAGCTGGGATTACAGGTGCCTGTCACCATGGCCGGCTAATTTCTGCATTTTTGGTAGAGACAGGATTTTGTCATGTTGACCAGGCTGTTCTTGAACTTCTGATCTCAGGTGATCTGCCTGCCTCAGTTTCCCAAAGTTCTGGGATTTACAGGCATGAGCTACTGTGCCTGGCCCCACTCAGCTAATTTTTGTGGTTTTAGTAGAGATGGGGTTTCACCTTGTTGGCCAGGTGGGTCTCAAACTTCCAGCCTCAAGTGATGCACCCACCTCGATCTCCCAAAGTCCTGGGATTCCAGGCGTGAGCCACCGCGCCCGGCCCACCTAACGAATTTCACTGGTCAATTCTAGCTCTCCTCCTGGTCTATAAACTCTGAAATCATGGATTTTGTCTATGTGGATTCAGGTGTGGAACACCCTTGCAGCCCTGACTCTACAATGGAATCACTTTGAAGATTTTTCATCAAAGGCCAATCCTAGTGATTCAGACTCTGTGTTCATAAGAGTTTCCCTGGGGTCTTCTTATACACACCCTGGGTTAGATTTCTGCCTTACAGGAGTATCATTGGCTTAGCTATGAACTGCACTGAGTTCAGTGGCCTCCTCGGTGCCTCCTCATCTCACTGTGTCCTTGGGAGGTGGGAGCTTTAGTGACTGTGAGTCACATCCAAGTGGAGATTAGAACTACATTAGAAACATCATCCTGATGAGGACCCCATCCTGGGGACTCCACTTTGATGATCCAGGTTGGGGCCCAAGTATACATGGTTTAGGAGGTCCCGGGTTCTGATGCACAGTCCTGGCTGAGAAGGCCGACTGGAAGAGGGTCAAACGTTCATGGAGCTCTTTCTTTCTGACAACAGAATGGAAGCTCCTGGAGAATCTCTGGGGCCTGGAGCAGAAGACTAGGGCATGATCAATCGAGCCCTTCTTGATATTTGAAATTTTTTTTAAAAAGGGCACATGAATTTAAAAGGAAGTATTTTTTACACATTTCCAAGGCTGTTTGTCCTTTTAAGTATAACGAAATATGTATGTTATGACTTTTTAAAAAATTTAAGACAGAGTCTTGCTGTGTTGCCCAGGCTGGAATGCAACAGCATGATCTCCATTCACCACAACCTCCGCCTCCATGCCTGGCTAATTTTTTGTATTTTTAGTAGAGACCAGGTTTCACCATGTTGGCCAGGCTGGTGTCGAACACCTGACCTTGTGATCTGTCCACCTCGGCCTCCTACAGTGCTGAGATTCCAGGTGTAAGCCACCGCGGCACCCGGCCTTTTTTTTTTTTTTTTTTGAGACGGAGTCTCACTGTGTAATATTGGCTTACTGCAACCTCCAATGACTGAGTTCAAGCAATTCTCTGCCTCAGACTTCTGAGTGGCTGGGATTACAGGCACCCACCACCATACCTGGCTAAGTTTTTGGTTTTTTTTTTCTTTTTTTGTATTTTTAGTAGAGACAGGGTTTCACCATCTTGGCCAGGCTGGTCTTGAACTCCTGACTTTGTGATCCATCCACCTTGGCCTCCCAAAGTGCTGGGATTACAGGCGTGAGTCACCGCACCCAGCCTGTATGTTAAGTCTTAAAGCTTAGGGAAAATAGTTTAGAAGAAATTGTGATATTTCAGTATTAAACTGTTCTCTTTTTGGTAAAATGTATCAAGTATTTCAAGATAAAACAGTATTTTCATATAAAAATTAACTTAGGGGCTGGGCACAGTGGCTCATGACTGTAATGCCAGCATTTTCGTAAGCCGGGGTGGACCACCTGAGGTCAGGAGTTTGAGACTAGTCTGGCCAGCATGGTGAAACCCTGTCTCTACTAAAAATACAAAATTAGCCAGGTATGGTGGCAGGCGCCTGTAATCCCAGCTATTTGAGAGGCTGAGCAGCTGAGGCAGGAGAATCGCCTAAACCCGGGAGGCAGAGGTTGCAGTGAGCTGAGATCGTGCCATTGCACTGCAGCTTGGGTGACAGGGTGAGACTCTGTCTAAAAAATAAAAAAAAGAGAAAATGTAGGGAGTTCCTTGGCTGTATTTCTGGAAAGGACAATAAGGGTGGTACACAGAGGCAGTGGGTAGCCGGGGTGACTGAAGGCAATGGAAATGTGAGGCCATAGAGTGTGCCTGTGTGAAGGGAGGTCTGAACGGGTCAGAAACCAAACAGGGCCAGCCATGGTAGTTTCTGATGTGCCAAGGATTTGTTTGCCTTTAGACTCCAAAAATAGAGTCTTTTCAAGTTCTTGAATGACAGAAGGGAAGCTAACTTGACATAATCAAGGATCAGAAAATAAGAGATTGGAATACAAAAGAAAGACGCTGAGAAGGATCCATGGCTTCCTGAGACTTGACAAGTTTGAAAAATTAAAACAAACAAACAAACAAACAAACAAAAAAACAGAATGTAGGCTCTGTTTACCTAAATGATGTGAGAAGGGGGTGGTTGATGGTGAGAGTGAGGCCAAGGGAGAGAGGACAGGAAGATGCACTCTCAGTGATGCCTGCTGTGCAGAGGAGCCAACCCTCCTGAGAGCCAGGCAATCAGTGAGGGAGGGCAGAGCTTGTGATGACATGATGGACCAACAGGCCCTCTTCCTGAAGCTTGGCCTCACAAAGAGCCATGTCCACTCCAAATGAGGTGGGAGAAACATCTCTGGGCCACCGCCTTGTCCATCCATTACTGAGGAGCAAAGAGGACAGAGGCACGGTTCACATCTGGGCTGATGTGCAGAGGGACCTGTGTGGGGGCACATCTCAGACATCTCTGCCCTGCTCCCCACCGTGGTGCTGGGCTTGCTGAGTCACTCCCTTGATGACCATGACCTGGAATGTAGAAGAAAAAACCTGACAAGATGTGGTCCTCCCAGTGATGGCCCTGGATCTCTGTGGGGCCTCTCTCTAAGGGTGGGACAAGAATGTCCACCCTGGCCTCAGGCTTCTAGCCTGAAGGGTCCAGTGTAAGCCCAGCAAACTCACCAGTATCTGGGACATGTCACCAGCTCTTCCTGTGCTCCTACTCCTGGGCACTTGGGCAATTAACTTGACTGTGTGATTCCTGTCTCTCATCTTGAGACGCACCTTTCGTGGAATTCCCAGTTTTATGGGAAATTCTTCCTTTCCTGATCACCCCCCAAAGACTAATAGCTGCATTGGATGTAACGTAGATGCACTTTGTTTTTGTTTTGAATGCACATTTGAGTGTTTCTCAGTGATCCTCATTGATAAAACCCCAAATGATATGCAGTTAGTGGGAGGTGAAAAAATCTTAAGTGAAAATTTCAAGGATACAGCGTTAACACCTCCCCACCTCAAGTCCTGGGTCAGGAAATATATGGAGTTCTTTTTTTTTTTTTTTTTTTTTTTTTAAATGGAGTCTCGCTGTGTCGTCCAGGCTGGAATGCAATGGCACGATCTTGGCTCGCTGCTACCTCCGCCTCCAGGGTTCAAGCGATTCTCCTGCCTCAGCCTCCTGAGTAGCTGGGATTACAGGCTCACACCAACACTCCTGGCTAATGTTTTCGTATTTTTAGTAGAGGTGGGGTTTTACCATGTTGACCAGGCTAGTCTCAAACTCCTGACCTCAAGTGATCCCCTGACCTTGACCTCCCAAAGTGCTGGGATTACAGGCATGAGCCACTGTGCCTGGCCCAAGAAATATATGGAACTCTTGACATTATTCAAATTATCTGAAATATTTTTGAGAATAGGGAGGAAAAGAAGGAAGTGCAAGAGCTTATTTCAAAAGCAAAGCAGGGTTTCTAGTTTTGACCATGACTGAGTGAAACAGAGCAGACCCTGCAGGAGGACGACATCCTGAAGAATAAATGAGGAACGACAACAAAAAGAACCTCATGGTCCGGTAATTTTCAGCCATTAGATTAAGGCTGATCAGGAGAGAGATCCCTCAGATGGAGATGAGGAGGCCCCGCCAGTGACCCAGCTCCCAGTGTGGACTTTCCAGGTCTCAGGTGGCTACAAATTGCAAGGCGGAGGAGCACTGAATACGGAGTGTCACAGAAAGTCCTGAATACATGCAGAGGGGTCCCCTCAAATGTTTGGCTGAGCACTGATCAGTCCAGGAGTCTAAGGAAAGACCAGGTCAGGAGAGGAACTCCACAAAGGAGCAGATTGACAAATCCCCAGAACTCACACAGGGCCAGGAATAAGTAAAATCATAAGTTGCCAGCATGTATATGAAGGACATTTGGAATGAAGGAATAGATTCACATTGAAAATCTCCCTCCAGAATATGTGGAGAATGAGAGATAAGAGGCAAAGTCTGTCCAGGTGTGGTGGCTCACATTGTAATTGCAGCACTTTAGGAGGCTGAGTCGGGCCAATCACTTGAGGTCAGGAGTTTGAGACCAGCCTGGCCAACATGGTGAAACCCCATCTCTACCAAAAATACAAAAATTAGCTGGGCATGGTGGCATGCACCTACAATTCCAGCTACTCGGGAGGCTGGGGCAGGAGAGTCACTTGAACCCAGGAAGCAGAGGTTGCAGTGAGCTGAGATCGTGCCACAGCACTCCAGCCTGGGTGACAGAGTGAGACTTCATCTCAAAAAATAAGAGGCAGAGTCCATGTGCCACATCTGCTCTTCTCCCCCAATGTCAACATTGTAAGGCTTGTTGCCTCGCTAGGAGCTCAGACACTCCCATCCCTCTCCATGCCTGAAATTATGTCACCAGAATCTGCACTCAGCATCTAGCTTCCCCACACCCACCTCTGCACACAACACTAAACTCTGCACCTGGCACCTAGCCCTCTGCACTCAGCACCAGGGAAATCCCCTCGCACTCAGCACCAGGATCTGCACTCGACACTAAGCTCTGCACTCGGAACCTAGCCAGCCGTTGGAAAACCCCACCAAAATTTAAAAGAAGCCCCTCCAAACCCTGCCCAATAGCATATGGCCCCGTCCTGCCTTCTCACCGGAAATCCCGCCTACCTACCTATAGCAGCTTGCCACGTCCACGTCCTGTTCTCCACAGCCAATCAGAGCACCTTCCCTCCCTACATAACCCCACGCCTGCGAGGAGTCAGGCGTGACTTCCCTGGCCTCTTTCCCTGGGACCACGGAACTTTGCCCGGGAGCTAAATAAATTGGCGTCTAATTGTTCTCATGCAGGCCTGTTTCCTCATTTTAAACTCGTCAATATACCTCACAGAGAATAAACCTTACAAACATGATAAGATCACATAGTGAAAAAAAGAGAAAGAGAGGAAGGAGAACCAAGCTCTGTGGTCTCTGAATTCCAGCAGTGAACCCTTTTCAAGCACAGCCTCCCTCCAAGGGAGCAATTTGAACCTGAGCTAGGAAAAGATGCTCAGAGCCAAGAAACCTATGACCAGCAGGGGCTGGCCCAGAATTCTCTCTCCAGCTCAGGACTGAGCTTGTGAAAGCTCCTCCTTTGAGGACAGGGTTTCTCCATCTCAGCACTGTTGACATTGGGGACAGATAGTTCCTTGTTGTGGAGAGCTGCCTCGCCCATTTTGGAATGTTAGTCATCACACGGCATCTATCCACTAGATGCCAGTAGAGCTCCCCATCACTGTGACAACCCAAACTCTGAAGACATTGCTAAATATTTCCTAGGGTTGATTCCTTATCTTGGCTATGGTCAATAGTGCTGCAATAAACACGGGTTTGCAGGCATCCCTTTGATAAACTGATTTCCTTTTCCCCAGACAAATACCCAGAAGTGGGACGGCTGGGTCATATGGTAGTTCTATCTGTAGTTTTTCTGTTTTCCATAATGGTAATGACTGTAAATAATGATAATGACTGTACTAATTTACACTCCACCAACAGTGTCCAAGTGTTCCCTTTTCTGCCTTTTTTTTTTTTTTTTTTTGTTGAGATGGAGTCTTGCTCTGCCCAGGCTGAAGTGCAGTGGTGTGATCTTGGCTCACTGCAACCTCCGCCTCCTGGGTTCAAGCGGTTCTTCTGCCTCAGCCTCCTGAGTAGCAGGGATTACAGTCATGTGCCACCATGCTTGGCTAATTTTTGTACTTTGAGTAGAGATGGGGTTTCTCCATGTTGGCCAGACTGCTCTTGAACTCCTGACCTCAGGTGATCTGCCTGTCTCGGCCTTCCAAAATGCTGGCATTACACACGTGAGCCACCGCACTCAGCCTGTTTTTTGTCTTTTTGATGGAAGTCATTTTAACTGGAGTGAAATGATATCTCATTATGGGTTTCATTTGCATTTTCCAGATGATTAGTGATGTTGAACATTTTTTCTTTTTTTTTTTTTTTTTTTTTTTTTTTTTT
>NW_022440187.1:0-7207 GCF_009761245.1 Sapajus apella
CCGGTCTTTTTTTTTTTTTTTTTTGCTTTTTCCCACTTCTTAAAGCAGAACCTTCCACAGCTCGTTCAGTCTAGCTCTTCTTCAGAATACTGCGAACCTGAGTCTCTTCTGACCACATAAGAAGGGGTGATTCAAAGCGTGCTGCTGGAGTATTCCTATTTTCAAGGTCCTCCCTGATTCAGATGCAGCCTGACTGGAATCTTGGGAATCTTTGATTTAAAAGACAATCCTAGAGACTAGTGGAAGGAAAAAATGGAAAGGAGGGAGGAGGTTTTTAAAAAATACACTTTGTCAAATTTTAGGTGTGAGATTTTTGTTTGTTTTTATTTGCGACAGGGTCTCGCTGTGCCACCCAGGCTGGAGTGCTGTGGCTCGATCACAGCTCACTGCAGCCTCGACCTCCCAGGCTCAAGTGATCCTCTTCCCTCAGCCTCTCAAGTAGTTTGGACCACAGGCATGCACCGCCACACCTGGCTTCGCTGTGATTTCATCCTGTCGCCCAAAGCCTATTCCTTGCCATCCTGTCCATAAAATCAAACAAGAACGTTATTGTAGGGCAGAGGTTTTTTCCTTTCATCCACAGCCAGGTGAGAGGAGGTAGTTTTGAGTGACATACAAAGCCAACCGAGCCAATCTGCTTGGCTTACACTGGCCTTGCAGTCTCAAATGCAAAAGCGAGAGGCATCTCAGGTTCTCCAGCAGCCAGCTCAGCAGGGGGCCCTCAGCAGCCCGTCCAGGAAGGCAGGAGCCACCCCAGCCCAGCTCTAGGACTTGGGAAGAGAGGACAGAGACAGCCCAGAGCTCTGGCCACTTACTATTTTAGGGCCCCACAGCAGGCCAGGAGCTTTAGAGTATTGCAGATGACATTCTTGAAAAGAGAAAGCAGCTGGCATGCAGCCTGTGTCACCTTAGAGGGGTCAGACTTGGAGGGAATAGGCTTTGGGCAACAGGGTAAAATCACAGCTGAGCCAGGCGTGGTGGTGCATGCCTGTGATCCAAGCTACTTGAGAGGCTAAGAGGATCAGTTTATCCTCCTTGAATCTTCCACCTAGAACCACCAGGCTCTGGAAGCTGAGGAGGCTCTCACCATGACCGCCAAGGGTGTATTAAAGATCCCCACCCCACTGTCAGGGAGCAAATTTACTCACTCTCCCAGCCCCAGGGGAAAAATAAATACATCCAGACCATCCGGGTATCTCCTGCACCTGGGTTATTTACTGCCCAAACCTCACCTCGAAAGAGCTAAGGTCAGGTCATGGTTCAGGATGTTGGCCTCTGCCTGGGCTCACCCTACACTGCCCAGTCTTGGAGCCCACAACCACGCGGTTTGTAAGAACAGTAGGCGTGGCGGGGGTGGACGACAATTTTACACCCCATCTAACCCTGCACCTCAGACACACACACTACCCCAGAGCCGAGCCTTTGCACCCGCTGCCATGCCAGCCAAGCATTTTCAATTCATTATCTCCTTGGCAGGCCTGTACTGAATCGCAAGCCTAGAAGTTTTATCCCCATTTCACAGATTGGTAGGCCAAGAAAAGACAAATTCCATGGTTTGCCAAGGCTCAGAGAAGAGAGTCCAAGTCTGCAAGCCTTTCAACCTGGAGGTGGTCCCCACAGCCTGGCGCCGCGCGTCCCATCCTCCAGCCCACTGTCGCTCACCGAGCATCTGGCACATGCAGTTGCTGGGGTGCAGCGGGAGCCGGCCCTGCCTTCGGGAAGCTTCCATAGGGGAGGAGGCGATCGATCAGACCACAGCAAACGAGCAGGGTGACGAGAGCGGCCCAGAGAGGGGGACTAGGAAACAGGGAAAGCCTCTCCGACCACCTGTCCAGTGTGCACGGGGAGCTAGAAACTGTGACCGGAGTGTTCGGGGCTTTGGGGAGCCACCTGCAGCACGGACCGCCCTGGCCCTGGAGGGGGGAAGGATGGAGGGATGCATGGGGCCATGGAGTCAGTAGACTGTGTCCTTCACCAGCTTCTGGTGTTTTCTGCAAAGGGAAGAAGCTGAGTGGTGGGAGCCAGGGGAAACCCAGAGAAGAGGCGGACTCGCACATCTCTGGGGGCTGGGACCAGGAGTTTGGGTTCTCTAAGTGCAGCGGGAGGCTTTAAGCCAGAGCCACGCAGAGCATCCCTGTAGCTGCTGCAACAGTGTGCGCGGGGTTCTAGCAGGGCAAAAGAGCCTTGGGGCTGCAGCACGTCCGCTCCCATCACCCCCGCCCCAGCAGGGCGCCCCTGTGCGGGGTACAGCCAGCAACCAGGGGCAGCGCCCCAGGCCCCTCCAGCACCAGCACCCGCGGGAGGGAAGCAAGGAGGCGGGACGGAACTGGGGAGGGGGCGCTGGCCAGGGTGGTCTCAGGCCCTCCCCACTAACGCCCGCGCGGCCCAAGGCCTCCCTGCGCAGCCCAGTGCCGCTTGCTAGAGAGGCTCCTAGGACCGGAGGGGCAGCCGCTCTGAACCGGAATGATCTGGTTTGGAGCGGGTTGGCCCCCTCCCTCCTCCCCCGCCCACCGCCCTCCTTCTCCTTCAGCGACAGGCTAGTTTTTGCCGCAGTCCCTGACCAAGGTAATTTAGGAAGGAGGAGGAAAGAAGGCTCTGTTTCCATGGCAACCCAGAGGGCAGGCGCAGTGTGGCTCTCCGCGACGGGACGTGCGAGTAACTTCGGGTAGAAGAAAAGGCTCCCTGGAAAAGCCGCAGGGAGGAACGACCCTCCCATGCACACGGTGGGGTGTGTTCAGAAGTGGGGGGTTGTGGGGGAAGGAGAGGGATCAGGCACCCCTTGGTGGAGAATTGAGCAGACCCCTGGGGACACAGAGGCACATAGGGGCCAGGGGTCACACGGAAAATGCAAGCACACACCCTCTTCTGGCTACTCAACCCAGGCAGCAGAAAGCAGAGGTACCACAGCGCTCAGAGCTTCCCAAATCCACGCCTCGCTGGTCATTTCCAGAAAACCCTTCCAGGGAGCAGCTCAGCCCATGGACAACCACAAAGGTGGGACCTAAGACAGGTGTTGCCCAAAGACAGGTGCCGCCTGAAGCAGGCCACTGCTGTCCGGCTGCACCGTGCTGGGAGGACAGGCTCCCTCTCTGCCCTGCGCCCCTGGAAGGAAGGCTGACTCCTGCGTGGGAGTGTGTGTGACTGCTTGAAAGGCATCCTTGCCGCAGCTGTGGGTGTGATGGGACAGCAGAGTCACTCCTGCATGGGATTCTAGGGCTGGGGGTTCCAGAGGGGTGGCCCCCACCCCTCCTAGGGGACAAGGACTGTCACCATGTCACTACAGCACTCTCCAGCTGCTGACCGAAGCCCTCACTGACCACAGCCCTGCCACACTCGGGTCTTCCCTCTGGAGCAGCGTGAAGAGACTGCAGATCTCTTCTGATTTCATTAGAAACTCGTTCTACGACAGGAGTCAGCCTGGGCACTCGAGTGTGGGATGGGTCTCTCCTCATTTAGCTTTCACCTGCATGCCCAGGGATAGGAGAAAACTGGGCACAGAGGGAGGTTGTAGGGGGTAAGCATCCTGCCCTGGCAAAGCTGAGTGAATGTGGGTTGGGTAGCTTCAGCCCAGAGAAGCAGCAGGAACACCTGGGGGAGCCTGGGTGGAGGCGTCCTCTGACCTCAGTCTCTCTGGGCCAAGGAGCAAATGCTTCTGGCAGTGGAGATTCCAGGCCTCAGGTCAGGCGGGGTGGCTCACTTCTGTAATCCTAACATTCTGGGAGGCCAAGGCGGGTGGAGATCAGCCTCGTCAACATGTTGAAACCCCATCTTAATTAAAAAAAAAAAAAAAAAAAAGTGCTCAGTGTACACTGTCAGGTGGAGGGGTGGACGGAGGGATACAGGGAACCTTCCTCCATGTGGGGTCAGTAGGTTGTGTCCTTCATCAGTTCCCCTTCAAACAAGTGGGAAGTGTGCTGCGGCCTTAGAAGAAGCTGGCAGAGTGGCTAACACAGTGGCTAACATACTCCTGGTGAGGCACACAATGGGAGGCACAGGGGTTACAACTAAAAAGAAAAACAGACTGGCCTTAAAAAATTAGCAAAGGTGGATGCTGCTAATTCCACCAGGTCTAGTAGCCCCAGCCCGGCTTTAAGAATCCTTCTCTGTCGACCGGGCGAGGTGGCTCACGCCTATAATCCCAGCATTTTGGGAGTTCCAGGTGGGCAGATCACTTGAGGTCAGGAGTTCAAGACCAGCCTGGCTAACATGGCGAAACCCTATCTCTACTAAAAATACAAAAAAAAAAAAAATTAGCCGGGCGTGGTGGTGCGCACCTGTAATCCCAGCTACTCGGGAGGCTGAGGCAGGAGAATTGCTTGAACCTGGGAGGTGGAGGTTGCAGTGAACCAAGATCAGGCCACTGCACTTCAGCCTGGGCAATAGAACGAGACTCCATCTCAAAGAGAAAAAAAAAAGTCCTTCTACATGACAACCCCTAGCACAATTGGAGAAACTAAATTCATCCTGAGGCCAAGACCCTGCCCGCTGGGACAAGCAGGGTGGAAGGCAATTGCCCAGGTGTGCTCCTACCTCCTACCCCACGCCAGGGACTTTTGGGGATTGTGCAGGGGCGGTGGCAATAAGGCAGCCCTCTGTGGGTTTAGCCCAAGTGGGAGGTGCAAGAGGCCTCCACCACCACCGAGAGGCTCAGCCTGGTAACGCATTGGGAGGGGCTGGGGGAGAGTAAAGAGGGGAGAAGACCCTCTTAGAACCACACTAGCTCTTCTCAGACAGGCAGCCCTGACTCCTCCACGGGGGGGGGGGGGGGCGCTCCATGCACCCCTCTGCTTCCTGTTCCTTGCTGTATGTAACCGGCAACAACAGGTTTTCACAGTTCCGTCCCTCGAAACCCCCACTTGCAGTGTGAGTCACCTTCAATTTCCTGCCGGCCTGCCTCTTTCCTGATTGACCTGATAAATTCAGGACAGCTTTTACTGCTTTTGGCGGAAAACTGCCATTAAGATTTACAGAGCCAAAAGCTGGTACAATGTAATCTGCAGAGTAATTTACACAGTGAGTTTCAAAAGATGGAAAGTTAGCATTTCAGAGGTAATTTCATAAAAAGGATTATCAGATTAATCACTATGTCAATTTAATAGTGGTGTCTCAAATAATTAATTAGCTTTCTTGAAGTCAGCAATGCAAAAAGGGACTCTAAAAGGAATACAAATGGCCGTGTCAGACAGTGAGTATGTTTTGGGCAATCGATGTTGAGAGAATTCTTGGAATTACACTGATGAAATGTCAGGCGTGCGCTCATTGGCACAGAGACAAAATCAGAAAGTGAGAAGTTCTTGGTGCGCCCAGGTCTCCCAGAGAGCCTTGGGACGTGACTGCTGGAGGCTTGTCTGTACCCGCAGAGCAAAGGCTGACCTGCCACGTGTTGGATTGCCCTGTGACATCTGGAAAATGTGTCTAACCAAGCAAGCTGCTTACAGGTTGCTCTAATGGGAGATCCACATGTGAATTGCAGCCCGCTTGTGAAATTACCTGTGCTCTGAGGTGGAATACCATCAACGCCTGGGCTGGTTATAAACACAGCCTCCCACTGTTTCATAACAACCGCACTCCAATCAGCTGCCACATGGCAGGGCAGGGCTGTGTCCTTAGTGGATGCTATGGATTGAATTGTGTCCCTCTTATGTTGGAATCCTAACCTACAGAACCTCAGAATGTAACCTTATTTGTAAATAGGGTCTCTACGGAGGTAAATTAAAATGAAGCTCATGGCTATAGTCCCAGCACTTTGGGAAGCCTAGGCGGGCATATCACCTGAGGTCAGTCATTTGAGACCAACCTGGCCAACGTGGCGAAACCCTGTCTCTACTAAAAATACAAAAATTAGCCAAGTGCAGTGGAGTGTGCCTGTAATCTCAGCTACTTGGGAGGCTGAGGCAGAAGAATCGCTTGAACCCAGGAGGTAGAGGTTGCAGTGAGCTGAGATTGTTGCCACTGCACTCCAGCCTGGGCGATGGAGTGAGATCCTCTCAAAAAAAAAAAAAAGACCCAAAACAAAAAATGAGGTTATTAGACTGGGCCTTAATTTAATACAACCGGTATCCTTATGAAAAGGGAAATTTAGGCCGGGCGCGGTGGCTCAAGCCTGTAATCCCGCACTTTGGGAGGCCGAGGCGGGTGGATCACGAGGTCAAGAGATCGAGACCATCCTGGTCAACATGGTGAAACCCCGTCTCTACTAAAAATACAAAAAATTAGCTGGGCATGGTGGCGCATGCCTGTAATCCCAGCTACTCAGGAGGCTGAGGCAGGAGAATTGCCTGAACCCAGGAGGTGGAGGTTGCGGTGAGCCGAGATCGCGCCATTGCACTCCAGCCTGGGTAACATGAGTGAAACTCTGTCTCAAAAAAAAAAAAAAAGAAAAGGGAAATTTGAGGCTGGGTGCAGTGGCTCACGCCTATAATCCCAGCACCCAGCACTTTGGGAGGCCGAGGCAGGTGGATCACGAAGTCAAGAGATCAAGACCATCCTGGTCAACATGGTGAAACCCCATCACTACTAAAAATACAAATAAATTAGCTGGGCATGGTGGCGCGTTTCTGTAGTCCCAGCTACTCGGGAGGCTGAGGCAGGAGAATTGCTTGAACCCAGGAGTTGGAGGTTGCGGTGAGCCGAGATCGGGCCATTGCACTCCAACCTGGGTAACGAGCGAAACTCCATCTCAAAGAAAAAAAAGAAAAAGAAAAGGAAAATTTGAACACACACACACACACACACACACACACACACACACACTGCATGAAGATGAAGGCAGAGATCTGGGTGACAGGTCTGTCTATAAGCCAAGAAACACCAAAGCTGCCACTAGACCACCAGAGCCAGGAAAGAAGCCTGGCATATTCTCCCTCACAGCCCTCAGAAGAAGCCACGCTGCTAGCGCCTTGACCTCAACTGCCAGCCCCCAAACTGTGAAAGGATACAACTCTCTTGGATGAGCCGCTCAGTTTGCGGTATCTTGTTTTTGCAGCCCTGGGGAATTCACACAGTGGGGCCTAGGGGAAAGAGGCAACTTGGGTGCCTTTGTTCTTAATGTTGCTGTGTTTTTCTAAACTATTTTTTAAACATAGGCTTGGGGAAGAATGTAAAGATATGACGCATCTCGGTAGTAGGTGCAAGAGTACTCTCTGTTAATCACTTTTGTCACTTTTTTTTTTTTTGTGCCGTGACTCATTTTCTTTTTTTTTTTTTT
>NW_022440187.1:7307-7645 GCF_009761245.1 Sapajus apella
CAGTGGTGGGATCTCAGCTCATTGCAACCTCCCCCTCCTGGGTTCAAGCAATTCTCCTGCCTCAGGCTCACGCTGGGATTATAAGTGCCTGCCACCACGCCTGGCTAATTTTGTTTGTTTGTTTGTTTTTTGTATTTTTAGTAGAGATGGGTTTTTACTATGTTGGCCAAGCTGGTCTCAAACTCCTGATCTCTGGTGATCTGCCTGCCTTGCCCTCCCAAAGTGCTGGGATTACAGGCATGACCCACCATGCACAGCCCACTATACTTTTCTTTTCTTTTTTTTTTTTTTTTTTTTTGAGACGGAGTTTCACTCTTGTTACCCAGGCTGGAGTGCAA
>NW_022440188.1:0-7642 GCF_009761245.1 Sapajus apella
ACCCACCTCGGACGACAAGCCTTGTCACAGGTGAGTCCTGTCCCCTCTCCATGGGATTGTGGGTGCAGGGGAGCAGGGGAGCCGCATGCCCGTTCTGCCCTGGGTGGAGCCCCCATTCTCCGTGTCTCCCTGTCTCTGCCCCCTGCCTCTATTCAGTCCACCTCTCCCTTTCCCTCCATCTGTGTTTCTTCCTCCACGTATTTTTACTTCCCTCTCAGAACCTCACTCTCTCAACACTGCCGTCCTCTCCTCCTGGCTCTCCTGTCCTCTTTTCTGCCCATGTCCAGTCTCTCCCCCATCTCTGGGCATCTCTGTCCTGCTCAGTGTCTCTCTCTCACTCTCTCCAGTCTCAGCTGATGGAACGTCAGGGGAACAATAACTTCTGGTTTCTGTTTCCTGGATGGTCCTGGAGAGAGAGGCTGGGGTCACCTGAGATCTGGGATGCTGAGTGGCTATTTGGGGGCAGGAGAAACACACACTCAACACCCCCCCTCCCACTTCATTCTGCGACCTGTTTGACGCCCACCCTGCATGTGTCCTGAGGAGGGCCACAGGTGCCCTTCTAGGATTCTGGGCAGCAGGAGATGCATGTGCTGATGAGGGCCCAGGGACTCTGACCCCTCATGATGACTGACCTCTATGGCCAACATCAGGGAGGCACCACCGCAAGGCTGGTGGGGAAAGCCTCACCATTCTGTGAGATTTTCCATTACCTCAAGTTCTTTTCTACCCAGGAGCAAAGCGCAGGACCATAATAAATGTATGTACTTTATAAATTTATGCTGTAGAATTCATGAATTACAGAGCTTGGGTGGTTGTGACTGGTCACAAATGGTGGTGTGGGCCCCTTCCCTTCTCTCTGTCACTCTGAGGCATCTGGGCTTCTCCATTTGCTCTGTTCACGCACACGATTATGTTTCCTTTCTCCATTTATTTTTAAATTTATTATTTTATTGCTCATGCTGTGTGAATAGGGCCCTCGCCACCCCTGGGACAGAGGCCACCCTCCTCCACCATCCCATTGCTCCCTGAACCCAGTCCCCAGCATCGGGACCAGCCCAAGTGGGCTGGAAAGGAGGTGAGAATCACACCTCAGGAGGAGCACTCCCTCTTCCACCTGTTCTCAATGTCCATTAAGGAGATGCAGACAGACTGGGGAAGAACAGCGTTTCCTTCTGCAATCAGCTATGGGGAGAAGGTCGGAGTAGCTCACCAGACCAACTCAAAGTTACAATCTTCTTTTTCTAGTGCTTATGTGCATCCTAAGTCCCATGCCTGCATGCGGAGTTCACCTGCAAGCGGGCATGTTTCATTCTGTCGTATCTAATCTTTAGCTAGTGTGGAGGGTCTGGAAAGCTTTCTCTAGAGCCTTGGAAAGTTTCTTAATCTTAAATGGACCTAGTATGAGGAATATGTGTAAGAATGCTATCATTGTTTGACCAGTCTTTAGGATCTGAGAAAACCCAGCCAGGGTTTTAATGGGTTTGTTTTCTCATTTTTGCCCTAGTCCTCAGGCACCAGTTTCTCCAGTTCTTGAAAGTTTAACGTATGGGTTCATCAAAATTAGAATAAAGGGTTAGTGGAAATTGACTTCTCTGGTCGATAATGGAAACCTGACCTGCCACACACCCATCCCAGGCACGCGTCCCCTGGGACCATGGAAAACTCACTGGGCAGGTCCAGCACCCAGAAATGCCACTCTTAGTCTGACTTTGGGTCAAAGCTGGAGGCTGAGCAGGACTGGGTGGGACGGGGTGCAGAAGGTGTGGGCCATGGAGGAGCCTCCGGGGTTGGAAGGATGAAGGAAAGGCCTGCTGAGGCACCTGAAGCACATTCTCCAGGCCCTGCGCGGGGGGGGGGGGACAAACCCTCGTGCCCAGTGCTGTTGTGGAATAGATCTCAGGGAGGGGGCTGCGCTGCTGCTTACCCGACCCAGAAGCAGGTTCCCTGGGGAGGGTTCAGCCCTAGGGTCCCCACCAACCTGGATTGTCTGAAGGCAAAGCAGCCACCAACTTTCTGGGTCCCGTTTCCCAGGGCCAGGGGCTCGTCACAGGACCCAGACCCGCGCCCCTCGGGCCAGCCCAGGGTCCCAGACTGCCTGATGGCTTCCCGGGCAGATTCTGACCCAGAGGGTTCAGTCATCGCCCCATAGGTGGCAGCATCGCCTCAGTGGCCCCAGCCCGGCCCAGGCGCCAGCTGTCTGCACCTGCAGGAACTCTGGACCTGGCACATACCATGGCAGCAATCTGGCATCACAGGGCAAAACCCTGTCTCACAGACCTAACCCCAGCTAGGCCTATCAGTGGGCGCACACCCAGTGCTGGGTGAGCTCTGCCTCCCCATGCTCGGATTCTGCAGGGGCTGAGGGCTGAGGTGACGCGTAGGGAGCGACAGACCCAGGCCACCTACGGGGCGGTGCTTCCTCATCCTCCACAGCGAGCTCCTAAACCTTCGCCTGTCCACATGTGACTCTTCCTTCCTCCACTCCTCTGCCACCCTATGAAATGGTCTCATCTGGCCATTTAAGTGAAAAACTAAAAAGTTTTAAGTGACTCCAGGAAAGCAGGAGAGAGGCGGGTCTCCCAGCTCAGTCCCCGCCCGAGACGCCCAGACTGAAGCTGCGCTGCAGGATGTAAGCGCTCAAGGCATTGCGCATGCGCCGAGAGGCCTCACTCAGCCCCGCCCCTGTTAAACCCGAAATCCTTAGGTGTCTGGGTCCTGCTGCCTCCTAAACCCCTAGACCACTGGTCCAGATGCCCCACCTTCCCCGAACTCGCGGCATTGACATCAAAGCATCACCTCATCTGGCACAAGAATCTGGCACAACACAGGCCACACCTTACACCAACCTGGTGGATCTCTCCTTGGACCTGAATCCAATCAGCCAAGAGTCAGGGCTCTGGGTTCCCGCCCAAATGCCTCGCATGCACCCGGAAGGCAGGTGGCGTCTCCTCTGAGGGCCAGAAATCCTGGGCTTCCCAGAATCACTAGCCGTGATTTAAATAGCACCAAATAAATTGGAAAAGAATGAAAGTGCTATAGAGTTTGGCTAAGGTGATGAAACTTTCAGAGGTTGTATCAGTCCTGTCTGGTGGTGAGAGTGAACGAGTCTTCTCTGAACATCCATGAGGATGAAGGACAGTCAGTGAGGTGACAGTACCAAGTCACCGACCACCTCCCAGGAATCCTCTCATTTCAGTCCTCACAGGAGCACTGCATGGTCGGACCTCATTACCCACATTCCACCAAGAGGAAGCTGAAGCCCAGGGCCTTCATCCACTCATGTGCTCCAGACCCCGGGCGCCAACCCTGGGCCCCACTATCATCCAGGCCTTGGACCTTCCACTTGGGGAGCGTTCCTGTCTCATCCATGAGCCGTCCTGGGCCCAAAGAGGTGTCCAATAAACAAGAAAACAGAACGGAAAGAACTGTGACGGAGTGGATCTTGTGTAGTAAGGATAAAGTTATTTTGAGGAATTTCTGATTGGTTTCCTTTTAAGCTATTCGCTGGATAACAAATTTGCCTGTCAACCTATATGGTCAAAGTCATTGTACAAAGCATCTTTCACAGGGTTTTTCATACCGTCCAGGAATGGAAACTCAGACCATGTGTAGACTCTTTGCTGAGTCAAATGTCATCCTCTGCCTCCTGCTTCATTGTTAAGCTGGGAAGTTTCTCTTCATTCATTCACTTCTTTATAGATTCTCCCTTTAAAGATAGAGAGAAGAGGGATAGAGGAGAGGAGAGAGAGGGAAAACAGAAGGGGCGTGGTAGATACAGAGAACAAGGTAGGGTCACCAGCTGGGGATGAACAGGCACCAAGCCCTCCTCATCCCTCCCCAGGTTGAGGGTCTAAGGCCTGGATGATGGGGTGGGGCCCAGGGTCCGACCAGGTTCCGACCATGCAGCGCTGTTGTGAGGATTGAATGAGAGGATTCCTGGGAGGTAGTCAGTGAGTTGGTACCGTCACCACAGTGACTGTCCTGCATCCTCATGCGTGTTCAGAGAGGACTTGCTCACTCCCTTCACCAGACACAACTAATAAAACCTCTGAAAATGCCATCACCTTAGCCAGACTTTATGGCACTTCCATTCTTTTCCAATTTATTTGATGCTATTTAAATCAGACCTAGCGATTCCGGGAAGCTTGAGATTCCTGCCACTCAGAGAGGACGGTGGGTGCCTTCTGTGCACATGCGCAGCATTTGGGCGGGAACTCCGAGAGGACGCCAGGTGCCTTCTGTGCGCATGTGTGGCATTTGAACTCAAAAGAGGATGCTGGGTGCCTTCTGTGCGCATGCGTGGCGTTTGAGCAGCAACCCGGAGCCCAGACTCTCTGGGCCTGTAGAAGTCAGGTCCAAGGAGGGATCCAGCAGGTTCGTGTAAGGTGTGATCTGTGTTTCAGATTCTTGTGCCAGATGAGGTGATGCTTTGATATCAATGCCGTGTATTTGGGGAAGGTGGGGATATGGATGAGTGGTCTAGTTGGCCAGGATGAGGCGGGACTCAGATGCCTGATTCCAGGCTTAAGACGGGGCGGGGGCTGAGTGGGGCTTCTCTGCGCATGCGCAGTAGCTTGGGCGCCAACCCAGAGGAGCAACTTCGTGGGGGCCTCCCGGGACGGGGTCTGAGCTGGGAGACCCGCCTCTCTTCTGCTCTCCTGGAGCCACTTGAAGGTTTTTAATTTCCCATGTGTACAATCAGTTGAGATCATTTCATGGGGTGGGGTGGTGGGGGGGAGAGTGGAGAAAGGGAGAGTCACGTGTGGACAGGGTGAAGGTTTAGGAGGTCGCTGTGGAGGATGAAGCAGCGCCCCGTAGGTGGCCTGGGTCTGTCGCTCCCTACGCGTCAGCTCAGCCCTCACACCCTGCAGGATCCGGGCATGGGGAGGCAGAGCTCACCCAGCACCGGGTGTGCGCCCATGGATGGGCCTGGCTGGGGTTAGCCCTGTGAGACAGGAGTTTGTCCTGCGACGCCAAATTGCTGCCATGTGATGTGCCGGGTCCAGAGTTCCCGCAGGTGCAGACAGCTGGCGCCTGGGCCGGGCTGGGGCCACTGAGGCGATGCTGCCACCTATGGGGCGATGACAGAACCCTCTGAGTCAGAATCCGCCGGGGAAGGCCTTGGGCAGTCTGGGACCCTGGGTTGGCCTCAGGTGACTTCGAGGCCCAGGGGCGCGGGTCTGGGTCCTGTGCAGAGACCCTCGTCTGGGAAACGAGGCCCGGAAAGGTGGCGGCCCCTCTGCCTTCACGTTGGTGGGGACCCTGAGGCTGAAGCCTTCTTCGGGACCTGCTTTTGGGTTGAGTAAGGAGCAACGTGGCCCCGTCTCTGTGACCTATGCCTAGTCAGCCCTGAGCACTAGGGTTTTTCTAGAGCGCAGGACCTGGTGGCTGCGAGTCCTGTGCCCTCTGCTGGCCTTTCCTCCCTCCCTCTCCCGCCATCTCCATCCCGGGGCTCCTCCCCGGTCCGCGCCGTCCACGTGTCCTTTCCTTCCTTCCTCTCTGAATCCTTGAGGGCTCCTCCCCAGCCCGCGGCCTCTGCCCCGCCCGCACCTGCTCCGGCTCAGGCCCTGCCACCGCCTTGGTCTCCCGGTGCCCATCCCACCACCCTCTGCAGCCTTCCTGTGATTCCCGCCTCCCCCCTCAACCCGGGCTCCTCCTGGAACTGGGACTGGGTTCTGAAAGCAGTGGGAGGGCAGACGTGGGCGTGGGAGGGTGAACCTGTGGCCCTTGTCGCTGGAGTGGCTGCAGCCATCTCCCCATCGCAGATGAAAGAATAAGGCCGGTCGTCCCCCTTGTGCCCTTTCTGTATTAAAATTATTTTTTAAAATAGGTGAAAAAAGGAAAGAAAAAAGAATAACGTGAACATAAGGAGCTGTTACAGGAAAGGGGTCCTGATCTAGATCCCAGGAGACTGTTGGTGGATCTTGCGCAAGAAAAAATTCAGGGCGAATCCCCAGTGCAAAGCAAAAGCAAGTTTATTAGGGAAGTATAGGCTGGGCGCCATGGCTCATGCCTGTAATCGCAACACTTTGGGAGGCCTAGGCAGGTGGATCACTTGAGGTCAGGGTTCCAGACGAGCCTGGACAACGTGGTGAAACCCCGCCTCTACTAAAACTGCAAACATTACCGCCGGGCGGGCACCTGTAATCCCAGCTATTCTGGAGGCTGAGACAGGAGAATTGCTTGAAGCTGGAAGGCGGAGGTTGCAGTGAGCCAAGACCGCCCCTGTTGCACTCCGACCCTGGCATCAAGAGCGAGACTCATTTCAAAAAAGTAAAAAAAGGGCAGGGGGCGGGCATGGCCTGTAATCCCAGCACTTTGGGAGGCCGAGGCGGGTGGATCACGAGGTCAAGAGATCGAGACCATCCTGGTCAAAATGGTGAAACCCCGTCTCTACTAAAAATACAAAAAATTAGCTGGGCATGGTGGTGCGTGCCTGTAATCCCAGGTACTCGGGAGGCTGAGGCAGGAGAATTGCCTGAACCCGGGAGGCGGAGGTTGCGGTGAGCCGAGATTGCGCCATTGCACTCCAGCCTGGGTAACAAGAGCGAAACTCCGACTCAAAAAAAAAAAAAAAAAAAAAAAAAAAGCTTAGTTGTGAAAGTACAGCTACTCCATAGACAGCTTAGACAGAGTAGGGCATTCCCAAAACTAAGAGGAGGAACGTGTTTGTCCTCGGTACAGTGCTCCTATATGTGAGGAGATGTGTTCTACTGTAAGGGTTTGTGATAAAGGATTAATTTTCTTAGTCACTATATTTTGCAAGAAATGGTATTATCTTTAAAGCAAAATTAGGAATCTGCAGGTATCGGGATATCGGGACACCCCCGAGTCTGTCGGGATACTCCCAAGTCTGGGTCTGTTGCAGTAAACATTAATTTGTTCCTTTCACGGTAAACATCTTGAGTCTAGGAATGTCTGACTTTGTGAAAATGCAGCCCAGCAAGTCCCACCTTCATTTTCCTAGCCCTCACTCAAAATGGAGTCGCTCTGGTTCCAATGCCTCTGACAGAATAAGTGGAGAAGCCTGGCTGCCTCAGGGTGAGAGAGGAAAGACGGACTGATGTCACTGTCTGTGACCCCTCCCAGCCAACCAAGCCCTCTAATAATTCATACATTCTACAACATAAATCAAAGTACATACATTTATTAGGAGACAAGGGACAGCCTTGAAGAAGGCAGTGTAGGGGTACTGCCTGCTTGATGTCAGCCATAGGGGTCATTGTGAGAGGTTAGAGTCTCTGGGCCCATCCAGGAAACAGAATCCAGAAGTTATTGTTCCCCTGACGTTCCATCAGCTGAGACTGGAGAGAGTGACAGAGAGAGACACTGAGCAGGACAGAGATGCCCAGAGATGGGGGAGAGACTGGACATGGGCAGAAAAGAGGACAGGAGAGCCAGGAGGAGAGGACGGCAGTGTTGAGAGAGTGAGGTTCTGAGAGGGAAGTAAAAGTGGAGGAAGAAACACAGATGGAGGGAAAGGGAGAGGTGGGCTGAATAGAGGCAGGGGGCAGAGACAGGGAGACACGGAGAATGGGGGCTCCACCCAGGGCAGAACGGGCATGCGGCTCCCCTGCACCCACAATCCCATGGAGGGGACAGGACTCACCTGTGACAAGGCTTGTCGTCCGAGGTGGGT
>NW_022440189.1:0-3102 GCF_009761245.1 Sapajus apella
TGTTGACCAGGATGGTCTCGATCTCTTGACCTCGTGATCCACCCGCCTCGGCCTCCCAAAGTGCTGGGATTACAGGCGTGAGCCACCGCGCCCGGCCCATTTTTCCCCATTCTGTAACTTGTATTTTGCTGCTATGGGGAAGATAGCTGTTATGTTTATCCTGTTGTTTAGCTTTCAATTCTAAAGTGAATATGGGCCGGGCGCAGCAGCTCACGCCCATAATTCCAGCACTTTGGGAAGCTGAGGCAGGCGGATCACCTGAGCTCAGGAGTTTGAGACCAGCCTGGCCAACATGATGAAACCCCATCTCTACTAAAAATACAAAAATTAGCTGGGCATGGTGACAGGCGCCTGTAATCCCAGCTACTCAGGCGGCTGCAGCAGAATTGCTTGAACCTGGGAGGTGAAGGTTGCAGTGAGCTGAGATCGTGCCACTGTACTCCAGCCTGGCAACAGAGCACGACTCCATTTCAAAAAAAAAAAAAAAGAAACCCCATGTCTACTAAAAATACAAATACAAAAATTAGCCAGGTGTGGTAGTGGGCACCCGTAATCGTAGCTACTCAGGAGGCTGAGGCACAAGACTGACTGGAACCCAGGAGGCAGAGGTTGCAGTGAGCCAAGAATGTGCTCACTGCACTCCAGCCTGGGCAACAGAGTGAGACTCTGTCTCAAAATATTTTTAAAAAAAAATATTTTAAGCCAATACAAACCCCCTGTGAACCTCACTCAGCTTTGAAAGTGCTCCTACAAATCATCTACTCCAGTCCCCTCTACGACAAGTAACCCTTGCGTGCACTTGTCTGTGTGCATTCTCAAATGTGTTCTTGTCTGTCTGCTTTTATTCATTTTTAATTTTGCCTTTTTCCACATGTTCTAATCTGTCTTTTTGTTTGTTTGTTTGTTTGTTTGTTAACCAAGCTTTGGTTCTGTCTTTCTTTAAAAGTGTGAAGGAAGAAGTGTTCTGGAGGAACTACTTTTACCGCGTCTCCCTGATTAAGCAGTCAGCCCAGCTCACAGCCCTGGCTGCACAACAGCAGGCCGCAGGGAAGGAGGAGAAGAGCAATGGCAGAGAGCAGGATTTGCCACTGACAGGTACATTCCGGGTAGAAGACAGCACTCTACAGAAAAACCTATTCTTAGAGACTCAAATGAGCTTGACCTCTTATATGTACCAGAAATGTCATTGTCTTAGGGAAAATTTCTTTTCCTCCCAGAGGAATCTTCATTTCTCTTACTGCCTTCTCTCTGACCCAACTCACACATGTCTTCCCCAAGCTTTCCTTTACTTTCCTTATATCTCCTTTCTCATTCCTTGTTTTTATTTTTGTTTTTGTTTTTAGACAAGTGTCTCACTATGTTGCCAGGCTGTCCTTAAACTCCTAGACTAAAGCGATCCTCCTGCCTCAGCTTCTCAAGTAGCTGGGACTTAACAGGCATGAGCCATTGTGCCTGGCGAGTTTTTTTCTTTTTATTTCCCTTTCAAACATCCATCATCTTCCCCACCTCTCATTGTTGGCCCTTAACCATGTGACTCTTTATACTCTGTCCTCCGCTTTGATTAAGTCCGCCTCCTTTTTGTTTGTTTCAAGCTGATGTTTCTTCAATGCGTGTAGTCTGTAGAGCAGAACGAAGCACCATTCTACTGCGAGTTACAAGGATCTGTCTAGTTCTGAGCTAGGCACTGATGAACACTGGACTCATTGTGACACTAACTTACCCTTGGTTGTGGGGAATGTGTTTTACAATAATGGCAGCTGTTTGAAATCTGTAATAATAATTAAAACAAGAAACATATTTTGTATCATATTTTAAATTTGTAGTGAATACCTGCTGTGTATAACAGGTACTCATTACAGCTGGACATTTATCCCACAAGAAGTGGGGTAATTTAATTCATGGAAATTTTTTTATTGTTTGAGTTGGAGTCTCACTCTGTCACCCAGGCTGGAGTGCAGTGGCTCCATCTCGGCTCACTGCAACCTCCGCCTCCCGGGTTCAAGCAATTCTCTGCCTGAGCCTCCCGAGTAGCTGGGACTACAGGCGCCTGTCACCATGCCTGGCTAATTTTTGTATTTTTAGTAGAGGCAGGGTTTCAGCATGTTGGCCAGGCTGGTCTGGAACTCCTGACCTTGTGATCCACCTACCTTGGCCTCCCAAAGTGCTGGGATTACAGGCATGAGCCACCACACCCAGCCTAATTAATGGAATTTTAAATGATTAAGCAAAACAGCATGTCCCGAGGTACAGATTATACAGAATACTAGGACAGGCTCTGATACTGCTCTTACTGTCAGGGAAATGGAGTGAAGTTGCTCTATACAGGAAAATTTGTCATTTTGTGTGTCAATGTTAACATGCATTCCAATTGTCTGTCATTCTTTAGCTTATGTCAATTTTGTTTGAAAATGCCATTTTACCAAATACTGCCTTGTTTAACAAAATGGACAGTATTCCATAAAGACTCATCACAGTATTCCATAAAGACTGCCTTTTTCTAGCACTCATGTCAGCAGGCAAACTTGATAAATAACTTAATTCTCATTATCCTAAAAAAGTACTGAACTGGGCCGGGCGCGGTGGCTCAAGCCTGTAATCCCAGCACTTTGGGAGGCCGAGGCGGGTGGATCACGAGGTCAAGAGATCGAGACCATCCTGGTCAACATGGTGAAACCCCGTCTCTACTAAAAATACAAAAAATTAGCTGGGCATGGTGGCGCGTGCCTGTAATCCCAGCTACTCAGGAGGCTGAGGCAGGAGAATTGCCTGAACCCAGGAGACGGAGGTTGCGGTGAGCCGAGATCGCGCCATTGCACTCCAGCCTGGGTAACAAGAGCGAAACTCCGTCTCAAAAAAAAAAAAAAAAAGTACTGAACTATTCTTCAGTGAATTTTCCTAACATTGAAGTCCTGCTGACAGTTTTATATAAGGAGTATTGAATATGATGACATGTTAAAAATATCCCCAGGAGGCTGAGGCAGGAGGATCACTTGAGCCCAGAAGTTCAAGTCCAGCCTGGGCAACATAGTGACACCCTATGTCTAAAAATAGATAGATAGATAGATAGATAGATAGATAGATAGATAGATAGATAGATAGATA